>NW_021319551.1:1584506-1721335 GCF_001605985.2 Dendrobium catenatum
GTACGAGTTTAGTTTATTGTATGTTTCGATGTGATTTGTACGATTTTCCGAATGATTGGATTTGTTTTGTCTTGTTTTGATTCGGACCCTTAGCGAAATGTCGGGACGACATTTTTCTAAGGTAGGGAGATTTTGAGAGTTTGTTCCTTTGATTTTTTCCTTTCTGAATCTGATTTTCCTCTCAGGATCGTCCGGGACGATATTGAGATCGTCCAGGACGATCAGTGTAATGAAGTAGCTGATTTCTGGAGTGGATCGTCCAGGCCGATGTTGGGATCGTCCTGGGACGATCAGATAAGACAAAAATCCCAAGCATAAGGGTTTTTATCGTCCGAGGAATTATCGTCCTGCGAAATCGTCCTGGACGATTGAAATTTGTTCATATCGTCCTAGACGATGTGGCGATCGGTCGGGACGATCAGACTTGTTTTATAAGGAAATCAGCTCGATTTGAGGAGAGAGAAAAAGATTTTATAAAAACAAAATATCCGAGGAGAGAGAAAGAGAAGAAAATCAAAGGAAAAGCCTGATTTCGGAGGCCGCGGAGCGCTTTTCGTCCGTCGCCGCTGTTGAGAGATTTGTTTATCTCGCTGTAAGGACTCCAAATCCTATTTCTGTTTTTGAATATATTGAGTTTTGGTCGTTTTGTGCACAGAATTGTATTTTTGTTACCGATAAACGCGCCGTATTTTGTATTGACGAAACTTTCACCACACAACTTTTGATATATTTTTGATATGATTTTTCTACACATTTTGAGTATTTTTTGTAATGATTCTACCAGTTATTTTGGGTTCTGTACGATTTTGATCAAATAAATAAATATCAGGTTGTTGATTGATGTTGCTTCAGTAGAATAGAAGTCTTATAATGTTGTCGTGCACGTTCTGTATTAATTTGATAAATTGTGATTTTTAGGAATTTTTGTGTAAATTCTGTATACTGCCGTTATGTCGCTGGATTTTCGTACAATTTCCGATTTTTTGAAATTGATGATTTGAATGCATACGAATGTGACTATCTGATTACTGAATACTGAAAGACAAGTGGAGCCTGGTTGAACCATTGGTTCGAGATCGACTTGACCTGTACAGGATGGTGGGCCGACGGGCTTTCCTTTAAAAAGGGTTTGGTGTTATCCTCTATTGATCATGGATATAACGATTGGGAGTCATAAGGAGATTACTATGCCGACCGGCACAGAGTGACGACTCTTATTGAACCAACGGATAGATATCTACAACAGCACTATGGATTTCTACAACAGCACTATGGATTATCGACTTGAAAAACGCCTTGATAGCTAGTGATTGTACTTGTTCAGTAAGACTATTGTATTGAATTGCATGTGTATGGTATTGATCTATTGATTTCATTATGGATTTTATTGACATTAACTAGTATGGATTTCCTCATGTGAATTGATCTATTGATTTATGATTGATTTATTTATTACCCTACGCATGATTGATATCGACAGGTTTATTGTATTGAATTGATTTATTACTGAATGGATTTACTAACATATTTACGGGTTTACTGTTACTGTACGATTTCATTGATATTTATATTCTGTTACTACGCATTGCTACTGTTAATAGATACTGTATGGATATGGATATTGTATTGATTCATGGATACAGATATCAATATTATTGATTCATCGATATTATGGATTCATTGATTCATGGATACTATTGATACTACAGATACTGATACTGATACTATTGATCTACTGATACATTGATTCATAGTACCGATCATTGATTGATTGATTGGGTTGATTGCTTATTGATTTACTTGATTTGATTGTTGTATATGATTTTATTGCATTGATTTATTTCAATTGTATTTGCCGATTATATTGATTTAATTTCAACTGCTCTTACGATGTATTGATTTGATTGTTTTATGGGATTCTATGCCGATTGATATTATTGACTGGAAGTAATTGCTTTACTGATTTGATTGATGCGATTTCACTGTTGTAACATCGTTCGTTGTCATCATTGGATTGTTCTCGTTGTGGATATGGATACATACGCTGCCGTACTGATAGGGAGTAAGTGATATTGAACAACTGATCGATTTGCAAGTGTATGTTCTGATACGATTCTACTCTATTGATTTGACTGATGTTATAGACTGATACGATGGATAAGATGGCTAGACGACTATATTGATGTGACTGATGTTATCGACTGCTATGATAGATACTGTAGAGATTGATGCACGTATTGATTTCTTGAGCTTTATGGATTTCCTACTATTCACTGATTTTACTGATTTCTATTCTGTATTAATTTCCGTATCTGCATCGACTTATTGATCATGTGCGACTGATTAATTTGACTTGATTTGATTGACATGCATATTGCTTCTATCGTGCTTTGATTTCAGTTGTAGGCTTTGGTGACCTGCTGGGCTATTTAAGCTCATTATATGTGGTTAATGATTTCAGGTGTAGAGCCTCCCGCGTGAAGATTCTTCGGTCACTAGTGTAGCTTTGTTTTTGTAGCCTTTGGTAGGCATTTGTTTTGTAGCCGTATGGCTATTGTATATATTCTTTTGGACGCTCCTTTTGATATGATTATGTTGAAATGTGAATTATAGTAGTTGTTGTATCTCTTTTCTTTAATGCAATTATCTCTGGATGTCTGTATTGATCTAAATGAACGAAAAAAAATAGAAATATGAAAAAGATGAATGTCAGATGAATCCTTCACTATTGATATCTGGGTTGTCACATAAATAACTCAAATCCTACTTTTTCTTCAATGATTTTGAGTTCTACGATTTAATCTTTCCAAAATTAATAAAAATATATTTTCTCCTGATTTTTTCAAAATTTCACATTATGATTTTTTGTATATAATAGACATGATTCTTATTAATACTTTGGCTTTAAAATTATTAAATTTTATCAGGTAAATTGATAGTTATGATTTTCTAAACTAAATAAATAGAATATAAATTTTTAGGTATTTCATAGCATTTCATGCATAATATTATACTCAATAGAGGAAATAATATAATTGATATATGATAGATGTGACATTTATATGTAAGTAAGGAAGATTGGCTATAAACATTTTAATTAATATGGATTGGCTCTTAAAATGATAATAACATGTATAGAAGGGTGGTTTGATGGGCTTTTCTTAAAATAAAGGTTGGTGGTGTAATCCTGAATGTTAGCCTATAATTGATTGACTTTACATCGATGTGCATAGAGTGATAACTCTTTATTAACTTATTAAACGCTACTTATTAAAGTTAAGGGCTAATTGAAAAATGTAATTGAATGATTTATGGATTGATAAGACTAATGGATGATATATGGACTGATGAAAACACTATATTAAAGTTGGATGTCCTATCTTGCTATTCATAATTACATCCTTGATTGCATTTACATAATAGCATATTAATTATTAATAAATAGAATTGATGTAGGAATGTTATGATTAGCATTGAGAATAATAGAATATGACATATCATATGACAAGGCACATATATATTACATATTGATAGACATATTGATATAGTATACTGATATGTAATACTTGTAGCCAGATACATATGACATATCACTGACAAATTATATGATGAATCATTTACATGAATATAACTGATAGATAATCGATGAATATTTCTCTGTATGGCACCTGACATTGCTTTATAAGCTTTTATTGATTTTCTTATAGGTTGATATATTCCTATGTTTCTTGAGAAACTTTTTTTTCCAGCGATCATTGATTGCTAATTTCATACCGATGATCATTGATTCTATATTGATTGAGATAAGCATGCAAATTGATTCTTGAGAACTTGCATTGAATGCAATGATAGATTTTGGTTGCTTATTAGGTTATCTGCTCATTATATATATTTGATTGATTTCAGGTTTAGGAAGGGGACAAGCTACGTGAGATTGATCAGAGTCACATTTGCAGGTTTAATTTATTATCTTATATTATGTGTTGTTCTATGGTAATCAAAGGGGTTGTAATAGATGGATTTTATAGATTAAACTTTTAGTTACTATATATGAATTTTGAGTATGTATATTAACAGATGTTATGATATATAGATGCTTTCACTATTTTAATTGATATAAAATAAAATTAGTAGCTCTAATAGATTAATTAGAAATAAAATGTACAATTCTTTCTATTTAAAACTTGGGGTGTTATAATGTTAGTCTAGATTTAGGGTGTTAGGAGTTTATTTGAAAATTTTACCTCAGGGCCGCAGTGTTATACCCTGAATCGCTGCAGCACTATGTCAATTATAGAAATTTAAAGTCACCATCGCCGTACTTGTATCTTTTTAAAAAACCAGTTCCTTCAACTTATTAGTAATTGCAAAGATATTTCTCTCTTATTTTTCTATTTTTCAAGAGACTTTGTTATTTCACTTATTTTAGGCTTCGTTTGGGACGATTTTCTTACTATTTTTTAAAGTAATTTTTTTGTGCAAAAATTAATATTTTTGTACTAAAAAACTACTTTAAGAAGCAGTAAGGAAGCTATCTCAAATGAAGCCTTGCTCTCCTTGTCTTAAAGGAAAGAGTTTTGTCTCATCATTTTGCCAAACATCCTCTTGAAACTAGTAGCAAGTATAAATTATGCTAATGGGCAATAAGTTTATCATTTACAAGTTTAAGCTCTAATTAAAAAAAAATTTATTTTTATTCATGAGTTATATTGTATTAAATAAGTGTTCATGAAGTTTAGAACGTCTTGCACGCACTTATATAAAAAAAATAGTTTAATCTGGGGATTAATCAGTATATAAATTATTTTTTAAAAGTTAAAACTGATCAAATTGTATGATATATGATCACACAATATAATTTATGTTAAATTTAAATTAAATGAATCAAATCATTAAAGAAAATTTGATTTAATTTGTTCTATCTATGGATTGTACCTACGATGTATGATGGTATAACATGATTATACAGTATGATCTTCCAGTAGTTTGAATTTCAATTTTAATTTTCATTCATTACTAATTTCTTTTGTTTCTGCAATAGTACATGATATTATATACTATGTAATTTTGAATAGAATAAAACATTTAAAAAGCTTTAAAAGAATATATTAAGAGAAATAGAAAGAAAAGTGTTTTTCAATCCACTTACCTAGTAATTCTATTCCCCATACTTTTGTTCTTCAACCTGCAAATATGGATTTTTCACCTTTGTCTACTATTATGGAGAGAGAGGTCTAATTGCATCTCAAAGTTTCTTCTTTTTTCCTTAATAAGAGGAAATTACCGAGCAATTTAAGCTAGCAGTGGTCAGTTCCACATCTCGAAGTTGGACTATTGTGGCCTAGCGGATTGTCCTAGGAGTAGCTAGGGGTGTAACTGAGTCAAGCAGACTCGCGAGCCGGCTCGGACTCAACTCATTAACAGGCTCGATGAATCGAGCTTGCGAGTCGAGCTCGAACAAGATTTAGAGAGCTTGAACAAACCTCCACTTGACTCATCAGCTCATCGAGCAATTTTCAGAGGTGACCTTTTGGCGGGAATCGAAATCTCGGGATGATGCGGGAGGGAAAATGAATCGAAGCCAGGCGGGAAAATGAAATCTCGACGACGGAGCACGATGACGACGGTGCATGATGACGATGACGGAGCACGACAACTGACCTTGGGACGATGGAGCACGATGATGAGGCTCGGGGAGACGGAGCTCGACGATGGAGGTCGTGTGCTGCCAGCCTACTCGACGATAAAGCTCATAACAATAGAGTTTGAGACGATGGAGCTCACGTGCTTCTAGCCTGCTCAGGATGGAGCTCGGGACGGAGCTCGACGTGAGATGAGATGAGCTCGAGTTCGTCTTTTGAGCTCGAGCTCGAGCTCGGTATTTGGCAGTCGAGCTCGACTCGAACACCCCCTAGCTCGAACTCGACTCGACTCATTTGCACCCCTAGGAGTAGCTAACTTCTCACTTTATATAGAAGCATTTGGTGGCTCCATTAGATTGTTTGAGAGGCTTTGCTACCTCTAGTTGCGAGGATAGATTGTGATGAAATCTGAAGAGAAGGACTGAAAGAATGGATGTTTCCCTTAAGGTGACTAATTCACCATAGACTAGTTTGCATTATTAATTTTACTTTTTTGGCATTTTAGATGTTTAACTTATATTATTGCAATTATTATCACCTTGTTGTTAAAGAAAAGAGTTACATCTTTATAATTTTATATTATTGAGTTAAGATCAATATTATTGCATCTCATTACTATTTTTCTATGCAAACAAAAACAAAAAGAACTCTGTTCTTCCATATATTTACTACCTTGTTGAGGATAAAAGAATTCAGATCAAGGAGGAACTGTTGATAAGATGAATTTCTGAAGAAATTTATCAGCCAAATAAAATTATTTACATAGTGCTGTTGCATGCATATGATGATATGAAAGCTTAATTTTTCATATCCTACTGTTGGATAGGATGAATTCCTGCAGTTGATATGAATCTTTCATATTTTTTTGCTAATTCCTCTGCACATGATAGGAACTGTTCTTTACATTATCACAGTCAAAGGCATGTATTCAACAAACTACAGAATAACATACTTTTCTCCATTGATGATCTGTTATCCAATAATGAGTGTAAGAAAATATATTTTTTCTTTGAATGATTCATAGTCACTTTGGATATTATTTTGTAGTCTTTTATGTCCTTTATTATTTCCTTTAATGATAGCTTCAATGATGCTAGCTGCTCTCTTATCTCCTCTGAAATTGATTTGTTATTTGAGGACATTGTTTGTTCTTATGCTGTTATGCTGATAAGTTCCCATTGTAAGATTACATGTTAACTTCTAACTTCTTTTTTGAAATGTTCTAACCATCTAATTTTAGGTTTATTAAGATTTTGTTTGTGACGGCTTTTCTACTGTTTCTTAAAGCATCTTTTTAGTACAAAACTTTAAATTTTTGTATTAAAAAACTGTTTTAAGAAGCAATAAAAAAGCCCTCCCAAAGGCTTTGTTTGGTATGGCTTTTTAACTGTTTTATAAAGTAGCTTTTTAGTACAACAATTTTTTGAACAAGAAAATTTTGTACTAAAAATCTGTTTTAGAAAGCATTAAAAAAGCCACCCAAACAAAACTTCGATAATTTTTTTTAACAAGCATAAATGTTCCTGTTTAAGCAAGCCTCATTGATGTTGGGCAATCCTTTTTTATTCAAATTACTAAATCATTGAAAAGGACTTTTGCACATACTTTTCAACATGACAAATTGCATTATGTTTTTCTTTTTGCGTTAGTTCAATTGTTGAATGCTCAATTGTTGAATGCTTTGTTTTTTTCAACAATTTTAATTAAAGTGTTTGATTTTACTCCCATAATCTTCCTACAAAGAAATTGATTAATATATGCGTACAAAATTTAAGTTTCAAATTGGTTTGTAGGATAAAATTTGTCTTTTCTAAAGGCATGTAAATTGTTTCTACTATGACATCATGCATTTGGTCGTATTTCTATGCATTGAAAAAAAATATTGCATTGACAAACTTGATATTTTTTATTTTTATTTAAACTATTATTTTTATTTTATTAATGTTGGATTCAATTCTTGGATAAGAAAAGTGGAGGGTTGCGTTAGATAGTTGACAGCGAGCATAAAATTTGTCGAATAATAATGACATGAATCCTTTAAGGGAGAAAAAAGATTCATGTAGCCGACCCCACGTAGTGGGATAAATGCATGATGTTGTTGTTGTTGTAATGTTGGATTCAAATTTTCTTGTAGGTGACACATTGATTATATTAGCATGTTCAATTAGGCAGATGAGCATGAGAAGAGGAGAATGAGTGGACAAGTAAGGAGAACAACTCTATAGTCAACTACTCTCCATGAATAGTGAAAATTATAATTCATAAAAGACATCTTTCAACCTCTTATTTATAGGGTTGAGAGTGCAGTAACCGGAAAATACTAAATGTATAAAAAAAAGAGTTCATGTTTGAACTACAATGCAACAACGATGCATCTTTGAGCAACAAGGTGCTATGATATGGAGCACAATGGCATCAGAAAATGCTGCTGTGGCGTTTGAGTCTCTGATGTATAGTAATTTTGGATTCGACATACAGCGATGTGATGGTGAATCTGAGCGCTATGGTGCTAAGCCACTAATAGTGTTATATATATATATATATATATTGCTGCCAATATCGCTACCATTCCCTCACCTCACCCTCACTCTCGCTTGGCTTGGCTAGGAAGAAACTAAAAAAGAAGGGGAGGCAAAGAGAAAGTATGTCAGGGCTTTTTTGTCCTTCATTCATGTTTCAAAAATTACTGAAAGAGGTTAGTGGATGGAAGTCATAAGAAACTGAAGATTGATTGAGAGTTATAAGGAGTAAGGGGGGCTGATTCACATAATTCAAGGGGAGTTATAAGGAGTATACTAATTGAGAGTCATGTGTATGAGCATGATACTCTCATCTGAATATTTGATAGAACATTGATTACTGATTACTAGCACTAATTATTGATTATTGATATTGATTACTGATCAATTACTCATTACTATTATTGATATCATACATTACACTGTACTGAGACTAGCCATTGTTATTGATTAGTGAAACTATTATTGATACTAATATTGGTTACTATACTAACATTAATTATTGTTTCTGATTACTTATTATTGATATGATTATAATACAAACACTTTATTGATGTTATTTACTGTCAATATAGTTATTGTTGCTGAGATTGTTCAATATTATTGACATTGTGACTAACACTTATACTGATTAATATTAGTGATATAGATCACTATTATTGATAGCATTATTGATGGTATAATAAACTGAGATATGATGTACTATAATCTGCATAATTGGTATGAATAACCATCATAAATATTGATTTCTTTATATAATTTACATCATATTATTTTCTTTTATATTGCATTGATTTTAGTTGTAAGATTTTGGTTATTTGTTGGGCTTTCAGGCTCATTACATGATTCAAATGATTTCAGGTAAAGAGCCTACAGCTTGAGGTTGTGTAGTGATGCTAATATAATTTTTATTTCAGCTTTTAGTTTATATATTTTTGTAGCCAGTGTGACTATTGTATATATTATTTTAGACTATATTTGTAGGATGTAATTATGGGCTATTGTAATATGAATTATATCTTCTATTGTTTATTGGTTTTTTCTTTAATGCAATTATTCAGCTTTTGAGTTAAATTGATCTATATGATAAATGAATAGAATGAATTGATAAGATAATAAAGAATAGAAAAGAAATTATTTCAATATAGATCTCGGATCATGACATAGGGAGTTAAAAGAGAGGATGCACTTAGATAAATAATATTTAATGTGACTGGATGGTTGCAAACTATTACAAACATGTAGTCTAGTTTATGACTTGTACACATGGGCACCCCTATTTGACATGGCTCTAGCTACCTTTGATGAGTACCTATGGTGAGTGTTCTTAGAAAGTTACTCTCACGTGAGTGCCTTAGATAAATACCTAAAGTGAATTCTCTCAAGAAAATCTTTTAAGCAACTTCTTCTGAAAGAATAACTCTAGCATAATTGATGAGGACATTACTATGGGGTTGGTATGTTTATATCTCCTATAGTTTGGATGAGGGGGTCCCTTTAACAGGGGTGAATCACCTTCATTAAGGAGAGTCATTTTAGAAAGAGTTCTTACGGGTGAGTCGTACCTCTTTAAACTCTTTGAGTTGAAATCTACTAATAAAAGTTCCTTCCTCACTCAAACATATATGAGTTATGTGCTTCCTAGATCAACCTTTTCTAAGGTGAGCTTTGTGGGGCAAGTGCCTACTTTTGTTGAATCATGCTAAATTGAATCACCCTCTGAGTAGGGCGTGTCTTGAATGAGTGTACTTAAATTCTCTAAGATAAACTATGCTAATCTATGAAAGTTTTTTATGTATCTGCATACTATGGTGTATAGTTAAGGCTTTAACCTAAATCTTTCAACTTATTTATACATTATTTTTATTTCAACTAAAATACTAAAATTGGTCAAAATATTTATTTCGGCCAAAATTCCTAATGACCAAGTGATGTAGCCATGCAACCTCCTAACTCATGCATTTATCTATTTCTGTAAGGGAAATGTTCACATCATTATCTACAACAGTAGAAGATGGTGAACTTACTAACTTAGGACAATCTTATTTGCACAAAGAATCAAAGTTGAAACTCTCATAGGAGTAGTTTTCACACATATAAGAACCCTTATTTAATATATTAGGAAATCTCATACAAGAAAAATTAAGATTATAATAAATAACTCAGTTGAAGAAATTGGTGGTGCTTCACTACACCGGTACATTACTACTAGTTTTAGATTAAACTTGTTCTTATCAACTTCCACCACTTTTTATATAACATCAGCGAGATCTTTAAAGAATATACTTTTTTTTTTTAATTATTATCAATCATTTGCAACATTTTTTTATGAATGTCAAACCATCATTTATGTTTTTTTTTTTTTCTTTTTCATTGTCCTTCATAAACTATAGGAGTGCTGATACTTGATTTGCCTATAAAAAAATCTTCGTTAGCATATAAGTTCAATGCACTTTGAACATAGTTTGAACATAAATCGAATCATATTCGAACATATTTGAAAATTGATCGAACCATTAGCGAACATATTCAGTATGCGATCAAATTATATAACTTCAGTGTTCTTCTAACATGAATTGAATCATATTCGAAAATGTTTGAAAATGAATTGAATGATTATCGAATCATGATTTAGCAATCTAATCATTCAATCCATTTTCAATCTATGATCAAACTAAATTAAAAAACATTGTAGTATTTTATTCAATCTTAGTGAAATATGTGTCTAATTAAGACATGATCATATCTTATTCATCTAATAATATTTGAATATTGTTCAAGTAATGATCAAACAATATAGTCTTTAATAAACTTGAATCATGTTTTATCATGATTCGAATAAGATTTGAACACAACTTACACATATTTTAATAAATATCAAAACATGCTAATTTTTACTCGATCTAACGCTGCATTTTATTTCCATCAAAATGACATAGGCTTTGTTTATGACAGTTTCAGAGGTCCGTAAGTCTCTTCAATTTATAATAATATGAAACATATAAATCAATTTTTTCTTGATTAAAAGTAAAAATTATATTCTAAAAAATATAAATTTAAGTGATATTTTATAGTTTATTATCTTTCTCAATTAAAAAAGTTAAACATGATCCAACTCTTTTTAAAAGCGAAATACGCAGCAGGACTGTAATTTTCACCGCCGTGGCCCGCCACCTCAAAAAATGAAAATAAAAATATAATAATAGTAAAGAGGGAGAGGGAGAGAAACGACTAAGCAGATCTTTCTCCCTTCGTGGGCTCCTGCAGCTTATGATTTTTCTGTGAAGGCAAGCGAAAATACGGGGAATGATCGATCCAACGGTCTTGGTCCAAGACCACATTTCTTTTATTGATTAATTGTTCCCATCGTAGGAGTCATGGTCGCCAGCTGACCCCACCTTCTCCCATCCGTCGCCGGAGCACCAAACCGTTGCGACGCAAGCTACAGACCTCCGGCTGAAGTTCCCCACGTCATCTGTCTATATACATAATAGAGAGAGAAGAAAAGTTTTAAAGGGGGATGGATGGGCGAAAGGGACAAAAAGGTAAACTTTTTGTCCTTTCCGGGCTCATGGCCGCCGTTCTACTCGTCGGAATCCCCTCTTGCTCAGCTGACGTCTTCGGCGGGACGAGAGCAGCCACTTCGCCCAGAAAGCCGAGGGCTTTGCCTTTGAGCTCCTTTTCTGTACCGGCGTCCTCCTCAGCGTCGACAAGCAAGAGCATCGGCGGCAAGCGCAGACAATCTTCCTTCTCTTCCGTCGTTTTTCGGGTGCAAGGCAACGTGTACCCCCTCGGGTAAGAAGTCCAACGATATACCGGCCATTAATCCCTAATTAGGTAGGTTTCTCTGGATCGATTACGTGTTTGATGATATTTGCTTGGATGGCCTCGCGCAGGATCTACTATGTGTCCATCAACATCGGTAATCCGCCCAAGCCCTACTTCCTCGATGTCGACACTGGGAGCGATGTTACCTGGCTCCAATGCGATGCACCTTGCAGCAGCTGCTCCAAGGTATTTATTTATTAATCTACTACTCCGAAATCCGAATCAAATTCACCCTATTCTTCTTCTTCTTACGATTGTATCTAATTGATTCCAATGATTATTTTTGCAGAGCCCGCATCCGCTTTACCGGCCGGTGAAGAACCGGCTGGTGCCGTGCAACGACAGGCTTTGTCAGGCTGTGCACGAATCGACGCAGCACGAGGGCGGATGTGAGATGCCCCATGATCAGTGCGATTACGACATCGAGTACCAGGACAACGGCTCCTCCATCGGCGTCCTGGTTACAGACACTTTCGCCCTCCCGCTCAGTAACAAAACCCTTGCCTATCCCAGCCTGGCCTTCGGCTGCGGCTACGACCAGCACGGGTGGCCCTCGAACACCGACGGCGTGCTGGGGCTCGGCAGTGGCGAGATCGGCATCCTTTCGCAGCTCCGTGACCTAGGCGTCTGCCGAAGTGTTGTAGGGCACTGCCTTAGCAGGAATTCCCAAAGTTTCCTCTTCATCGGCGACAATGTCGTTCCTCCCCGTGGCATGACTTGGGTGCCTATGTCCAGCGTCGCAGCGTAGCTTTCTTTCACTCTTAGCTACTGAGAAGCTAGTTTGTACACGATAGCGCGACGATAGCACGCTTATATGTTGTCAAGTTTAACCATTTCGCCTGATTCTGCTTGCAGCAAATATTACTCGCCGGGGTTGGCCACCGTATTCGCCGGCAAGCAGAAGTTGGCGGACAAGCAAACCTTGGTCTTCGATAGCGGCAGCTCCTACACCTACTTCTCCAAGCAGATGTATCAATCCTTACTATCCTTGGTATCTGTCTCACTCTCTTTGCATCTATGTGATGATTCCTATAATGCTTAATTTTCCCAATTTTGGATTGATTGAATGAATGAATATCTTAAGATCCAACTTTATATTTGTCATAAAAATGACTCATTTTGTTTTGCCATAATTCCATCTGTAAATACTAGATTAGGAGTGATATCTCCAAAACGTCGCTAAAAGAGGCACCTGAAGAGAAGGCGCTTCCTCTGTGCTGGAAGGATGCGAAGCCGTTCAGTTCCGTTCTCGAGCTCCGTAAATACTTCCGATCTATTATCCTCAGCTTCGGGAAAGGTAAGGCAATGGCTCAAATGGTGATTCCCCCTGAAAATTATTTCATTGTCACGGTAAGCATGACATCTCTTGCCAACCAAACTTTCTTTGAAAAAGAAGAACTTTCTCATTCTCGAGTATCAATGTATTTCAGGAAAAAGGTAGAGCTTGCTTGGGCATCCTCAATGGCAGTGATTTAGGCCTCGAGGATTTGAACCTTATTGGAGGTAGCAAATGCAGATTTTTGCAAAAGTTTAATTTGAAATGCATGATCAAAGATTTTTTTTTTTTTTCTGACATGCTGAGGATCAATGTATTATTTATCCTCATAATTTCCAGGATCCCCAGCCACTGGCACTTGATAAACTGAACTGAAGGACCGCCATGATTTAGTAGTAGAACTTGCTCAGATCTGTGATAGCAAATGAAATGATTTTCTTTTGGTTTTTTTTGCAGACATATCGATGCAGGATACGATGATTGTTTACGATAACGAGAATAAGCGGATTGGATGGGCTGCTGCTGGCTGCGACAGGCTCATCATGTCTGGAAACTCTCTTCTGTCATAATCTCGTCAGTATTGCTACACTCAAATATATCCCCTTAAAAAAATGAGATTGGAATCTACTTGATCTAAGTGAATCAATCACACACTTTTATTTGGCAAAATTGATGCACTTAAATAAAATGAGTCCAATCTTATTTTTTTTATGGATTTTTTTGAGGAGTGAAGCTTTACTCTTACTTCATTGGTAACATATCCACAGTGGATATGGAAATGTTCACAGTGCCATTCTTTTCCTTTTGTGTTTCTTTTATTGAAGCAGTGCTGAAGAGGACGAAGTTGGCTTCCAGTTCCAGGAAGGTATTCTTTATCAGCTCCAGTTTCCGGGAATAGGTGTTCACCAAGAGTACTTGGCTTATTGATTAGAGGCAGCTCCAGGGTAGTTGTTATTAGTGAAATGGAGCTTGATTACCATCATTTGTTTCAATTCCCATACATAAGTTAGAACTATTACCAAAATTCTTTTTTACTAAATACAGCAGCAGTCTTTTATAGGTAAATTTGACAGAAAGTTCTGATGGATTAGACAAGGTACTCAATAGAACGGCAAATTATTAGGTGTGGATACCGGATAGAGAGAATCATTCGGACTTCTCTCTGTCTATAGTAAAAGCACAGTCAAAGCGCAACTACTGTAGGACTGCATTTTTCACTATAAATAAAGAGAACTCCGAATGATTCTCTCTGTCCGGTGTCCGAACCTAATAATTTCTCCAATAGAACGATGCTTCTTCTATTTTTCCCTGACCTCGAGCCTAGTAGTATTTTAAGCTCCACAACACTTGCAAATGAAGATTATTTATTAAGACTATACATAAATTAATAATTACTATTATAAAATCTAGAAAAGATAGGGGCTTGAAAAGAACACGTTGGATGCCCTCATGATGGAAAAATTATTCTGTGCAGTCATCGGATTATTCGAAGGCGAATAAGGAAACACCACGTCATCCAGTACATAATGGTACACAACACCGATGAACAACAAAAAAGTGCCGTTGCGTTTTTTGATTCGCCACCAGACGGCGTCCGGTGACCGCACAAAATAATTTCTCTTCAGGATGACTCAAGATTTATTCATAATTTTAAAGGATGTGAGCTCAATTTAGATAGTCAAATAATATTTAAGAGCAAGAGCATCATAAAATAAGTAACAAATATCTGGTATAAGTGACCTTAAATTCATCAATATATATGAAATTTTTAGATGAAAACTATTAGCCCACATTTTCATTGAAAATAAGGATTTAACTCGTTATATGCTAAAATGTGCCTGATATAGGGAACAACCAAAGAAGGATTCCTTTGCGAAATAGTCTATATTGCAGAAGGCTTAAAAAGTTACTGGTATTTGTGTTAAGTGCGCCTCTACGATATCCTCCTGTTAGAGTGAGATTCTCCTCTAATAAGAAGCATGAATAGAGTCCATGATTAACTAGCTTAGAAGAAACATGATTTATATGTCAAAGTTGAATTCTGCTCCAACCCCTAACCCAATCTGACTAGGATCAGAACTTGGGTGATTATAGGACACCATGTGGATTAGTGAAGCCTATAGGAGACCATCAATCATTCAATTCTTAATTATATAGATTCTTTCTCGTAAAAGACGTAACATTAGCTAGCATTATGATATAACTGATCATAGCTTGACCCTAATTGGTCTTAGTTGACCGAGTTGAATGTATAAGAACTCAGTCACTTTTCTATTATTTCAATTACATGTATGTGCACTGTTATCGATCATGAGATTATTTGGTTCGAAGTAAAATGAGTATGAAGCATTTCAAGTGTGGGAGTTTTGAGAATAATGGTATTTGGTTTGAAGTAAAAAAAAAATGCAGTGTAAAATTTTGGTGCATTTGGAATTCACCTGTTAATTCAATTTTTGGTGTATTTGGAATTCATCATATTTGCAAGATTTTTAAGTACATAATAAATTCAATCATTTTTGCCACTGACCACAACCCAACTTTTACTGTCACCATCTCCCTACTCTGGCCACCATTAACACCGACCACCCACTGCTTACCGTCGACCACCGGCCACCTCCGCATTTACCCCCCCCCCCCCCCCCCACACACACACACACACACACACACCCATCCTCCTCATCAACGGCAAGCCACCAATGCGGGAAACCAGCTGCCATCTCCGGTTGCCCACGGTTGATGTTGCACATGACCGCCCTGCCACCAGCCACTAACCACCATCTTGAAGTTTAAACTGCATTTATTTTACTACAATCCAAATAAAAAAAGAATCATCTGCATTTACTTTACACGCATCCAAATAATTCTAAATCATTTCAAATACGCTGCATTTCTTTGACATTGTATTCATTTTGCATTGCATTGTCTTTTCATCCTACCAAGCAACCCTATCCTCTTAGCTTTGACTTGAGGGGGCCTAGGTTTGTCGTATGGTTAATTCAGCCAAAAAAACCTATAAACCTTGGGCCCAATTAGTGATTTTGAACCAATTAATTAAACTAGCTAGTCAACCCTCTTTCATAGAGGTTTAATCATAATATTATTAGATGTATTGACCCTAATTGATTATTGGCTAGACTAGAACCACTTGAACCCTATTTTTGCCTAATTGGACCCAATTAGGTCAATTAGCCCCAAACACCATAATTGGACAAATTAACATTAACTATCTCTTCCAATAGGTCTGAATAGGTTAAGGAATTGCCTAATTTAGTCAAATGGATGTTTGATATAGCTTAATTGGATCATTTAACCCAAATCAATAAAAATGCAAATAAAATTACACACTGTTTGTAGTATTTCTTAGTTTTTGTTAATTTATTTTAGGTATTTTTTAATTTTATAATAAAATTATATATTATTTTAATTGTTATTTATTTAAAAATACTTTAAGTAGCTTTAAACAATTAAGGGTTTCTTAAGGCATTATTTTGAGTGATATCATACATTGGTACAATTTTTTAAAACCAAAATGGATATTTTTACATTTTTCAAATTTTAAAAACCTATTTTTTCCAATTTCTAATAGATTGGATAATTCAAGGAAATTACTTTTAAAGCATACTCTCACTAATCTTGCATTGTTTTTTTTTTTAATTTCAAAAATCTTCTTGACTGGCTCAAGTACTCTTAATTTTATTTTATTTTATTTTTCATATTTATTTGATAATTTTCATAACTAAAAACATTTGCATTATTTTAAAAAAAAATCAAGTAATTAAAAAAAAAGTGTATATTTGTATTTGTTTCAAATTTTATATACATTGAGATGATTATTTTTCATTGTTAAAAGCCCTTTTTAATTATTGAAAAACATATATTTCTCCTTAACTGGTTATTCTTGGATTGATTTGATTCTTTTAAAGTCAAAGAAAAAATAACACATCCCCAAATGTTTAAAAAATTTGTTTGATTTGTTTCATATTTGAATAATTTTTAACCATTTAAAGTTAATTATAAATATAAAATATAATTTTCAAAAAATAGCTTAAATATTTGGGATTCTTCTTTAACTTGCTAAAGATATTTGACATATAAACTAACTAACTTTGACCTTGGGCTGGTTAATCACTCAAAAAAAATTAATTAATCCTTATTTCCCTTAATTAGTCACATAATTGAGAAAATTTTGACTTTTACATAACCTTAAATTTGACTTTCGACTTACTAAATTTTAAAACTTTCAATCTTAGTTTTGAAATAATAATTTTTTTTTTTTATTTTCAATATATTTTAAAGTATTTTGATTATTTTAGATTTTAAAATTTTGACTTTCACATAACCTTAAATTTGACTTTCGACTTACTAAATTTTAAAATCTATCATTACAATGTTTGGTGCCATGTCAAGCATCAAGCTCTAAGCGGATACAGACACTTTGGCACCACAAGTGCTAGGTGTTAGTGCATGGGCTCCAACTTTAATCCTGATACTTCAATCAACAATTCATGCATCAATGCCAACATCGGTGACATGGATCCAATAGGGTGTCAAGAGTGGTGCCTCGGTGCCCAGGCTTTTGACAAAAATTTAGTTCTAGCACTTAAATGTTAAATTTTGGAGAAGTTATTATGTGCGGACATCGAATCGTTTTGAGGAGAATCAGAACGCCCTACGTCACCCGGTTTACAACAAATGGGTGATGTTGTGCGTTTTGATTCACCTCCGGATGGTGTCCGCATCCGCACAAAATAATTTTACTACATTTTTACACTTGGGCACAAATATTATTGAATGTTCAATTTGCTCTCTAGTGATTTGAATGACTCTTTATTTTGCTTTGTGTATACACAGGATCTAACAAATCAAAAAAATATCTTATGTATCAATTTACCCTAGTTTCTTAAATCAATATTGTTGCGGACTAGAATATACGCGGCGATAGAGTTAGAAAATTTCCGTCTCAGCGTTGTACGAATATCTATCACACAAACAAAGGAGAAATGATAACACTATGATTTCTACATGGAAAACCTTGAAAGGGGAAAAACCACGGGGCCACGCCCAGTTGAAAGAGTTCCACTAGTGTTTGCTTGAAATACAAGAGGCTGACTCGTCCTTAAAATTTAGGACGATCAGATTACAATGAAGCACTTATGAATTAAAAATCAGTTACAATGTCGGGCAGAGTTTCAACATCACTTGGAGATAGGGCAGAGTTTCGGCGTCACTCGAATGTTAGGCAGAATTCCAGCATCATTCGGAAGTTGGGCAGAATTCGGGCGTTTGGCAGAACTCTAGCGTCACTTGAGCATCAGATACAACTCCAGCATCGTTCGGAAGTCAGGAAGAATTTCGGCGTCGAACAGAACTCTTGCAGTGGTCGAGGAGGAGTTCTTACCTCATATCCTTCTCTTCTTCTTCTCTTTTTCTTTTTTTTTTTCTTCTTCTCTTCTTCTTGCTTGGGTCCCCTCTCATGAGAAATGAGGGGTCTATTTATAGATATTCTGGAGTGGCATGGCTTGTAAATAAGTGAGAGATCATGGGTAAATAGGGAGTGGTCGGATGGAGGGCCGATATTGAATCCCTTGATCGTGCACTGTTCGTCAGACATTTGAAGGTATTAATGATGCTGGAATTTGGCGATCTTGGGCTTGTTAGTTTTGCCTCGTTAAGCCGCTCGATTCGACTATAAGAACGTTAGATTTGGAAACCGTTTGATAACTCAAATTATGGTTTGAACTTTCCATAGCGCTTCGGGTGCTTCATTTGGACACATTTGGGCTCGGATTGACTAGATTTGGTGTCGTTGTGTTCATATTTCCTAGACGCTAAGTTTGACTATAAGTTCGCTGAAATCGAAGTTTAGGTGATCCTGAATTTAATTTTTGAAGTTTCCGGGTCCATTTTGCCTCGAGATTCATGCCCGATCATGATAATTTTTTGAGGATATATCAAATATATAATTTTAGATTAGTTTAATTAGGGGGGATGATTTTAGATTAATTAGGGGTGTCAATTTTTTACACGACCCGAACTCGACCTAGAAAAATTCGGGTTCGAGTCGACCCGGTTAGCAAACGGGTCGGGTTCGGGTTGACCCGAAACCCGATAATGACCCGGAAATGAGTCTGCCCATTTATGTTACCCGGCGTGCCCGCTTGGCTTACGAAATGACCCGACGCGTCGAGTCGGTCAGTCCGTCAGCAGTCGAGTCGCCAGTTCACCTCCTTCGAGGATGTCGTCGCTGTTGCGCCGCCGCTGCCGCACCGTCGCCGCTGTCGCCCCGCCGTTAATGGAAGTAGCGATGGGAGCTCGCTCATTTTCTCGCGCGCTTCAGCCAAACATGAAAAAATCCGTGTCATGTCGAGTTGACCTGAACCCAAAGCGGGTCGGGTTCGGATCCAGAAAATCGATCTGTTTGTAAAAACGGGTCGGGTTCGGGTTGACCCGAACAGTGCCAGGTCAGTTTCCGGTTCGACCCGAACACAACACGTGACCCGAAATTGACACCCCCTAAGATTAATATAAAAAATTGTTGAGAGAGAGAGATTATCAAATTTAAACATTCATGGCGCCATCCTTATGTTATTTAATTTAAAGTTTAAATTTTAAAAAGGTAACATTGGTGGAATCTCTTCCTTGATTTAAGTAATAAACTCCTTTATTCATTGGGATGACCAAATCAAGGTCATGATTTTCGTGGGTAATGCTCTATTGTTTTATCTCCTATGGCTGGACATTCGTTCTATTGTTTTTTTTATTATTATTATTGCGATTTTCTGCTCGTCTTTTATTTTTTTACAAGCTATCTGTTTTGATTTCTTTTGATCAGGACAATACAATCTCTCAACTTTTTCAGTTGGAGTAAGAAAGCAGTCCCAAACGAAGGCTTACAGAACTGATAAAGCAGAGCCAACTGAAATCGGGGTTCTCAGTCAGAGCAGCGAGTGGAGGATTCTCTATTGCCCAAAAATTAGCGCAGCGAAGTAATAAGAGGGAGGTAGTATGGAGTCACAACGCTCGGCAAGTATTATTTGTTGTTTTGCGAATAAAAAAATTACTGATAAATTTGTAGAGATAAAGTAGCTGATAGAATCGTGTATAAAAAAAACTTTCTAATAATGGTTTGATCAATTCAAAAAAATTGATTGGCTCATGATGATAAGATATTTTTGTATATTATGGCAAACGAAAAAAATGGGTGAATTGGTGTGATTTTTAAAAATAATTTTAATTTAATAATTTTTTAATTGATAAAGAAAAGCATAAGATTTTTTAAATAGGAAAATGCATTTTAAATCATTCAAAAACTTGTCTTAAATCGCATAGAACAAGCAAACATAGTAGACTGGATTTTTTTTTTTTTTTGGAAAATTAAGGGCAAAGCCCATTTACATTAATAAAAAAGACAACTAGTTACATGTGTCATAAAGAAAAAAAAAGGGGTCAAAATTGTGGAGATACCACAACAAGAAGTGGAATTCACAAAAAGACGTATAAATATACATCTAAAAAAGAAAGGGGCAAAAAAGAACAAAGATCAGGAAAGTGAACAAAATTCAGAGGAAAGGAGCAGAAGCAAGCTCAGCTTTATTAGAATTTCACCCTCATATCAACCAAAGATCCCCCGGTTGTCATAATTGCCTTCAAATAGAGATTCATTGCAAAAGATCGCCATCCAAGGGGAGAGAATGCAACCATAACATCATCGCCCTCGTCCAATAATCTAATAGAAATCCAACAGATAACTAATAGTCAGCATAATAAAGCAAAACAGCCTCTACAAAAAATAGGCGGAAGCAACCCCCCTCCCCCCCCCCCCCACATGTTTAAAAAAAGGGGGGCACCCCCCCCCCCCCCCCCCCCCTATTTAATAGCCACAATCCTTTTAATAGAAACACTAATATTAGAAAGGCTTTTATAGGAATTTGCAAATTTTCTTCCATTTCTCTCCCTCCATATGATATATATAGTAGCCCATAAAACTATCAAATAGTAAGCCATTTCGCCAATACTCGAATAACTCCACCATAAAGGAATTCCATAATCTGACTGAAATTAGGCAGCATGAGGAAAATTTTAAGAGAGGGAAGTAAATATATAATGATATCGAAGGTGTACTCATATTCAAAGAAAAGATGAGAAACACTTTCAAGGCTAGAATGACAAAATATACAATTGGATTCCACAGCAATATTTCTTTTAAGTAAAGCATCAACATTTTTTAACCCCCCAACAAAGCAAAGCCACGCAAAAAAATTTCAATGAGGCTTGGCTTGCTAACTTCCCTCTCTCTCATTACTTGGTGGGTGATCCCTTGAGCTCTGAACATTGCTCGATTGTGCTTAAGGATGGTTGCTCTCAATTCAACATAAATGGCTTTTAATTCAAGAATTATTGGACTACTGAGGATAAATATTAGGGCATCCTTTTAAATACTTTTTTGGAACCTTGTGTGGGTAACCCTCTGATGGAGTTTTCCAATAAGCTAAGGAAGCTCAAAACTCCCATCAAAACTAATGCTTGGGCCTCTGCTAATTCTATCGAGTTGTCTCTCAAAAATCTTCAGGATAAGCAAAATTGCCTCCTCTCCTTATTGGATGCCGACCCTACTAACCTCCTTTTTAATTCTACTCTAAAAGCCATAAATGGAAAGATAGCTAACTTAACTACCTCTTGGGCCTCCTAGGTCTTGTAGAGAGCTAAAGCCAAATGGCTTAAAGATGGGGAGGGTGATCTTAAATTTTTGTATTCGAAAATTTGGATGAGGAAAAACTTCAACATTATGCTTGTTATATTGCTCTGGCTGGCAATTCTAGGAATGTTGGCAATGCTAAGGAGGGGATTATTACCCATTTTTAGAATCTTTACAACCCTCCTAACCCACCGACCCCTAATATTAACTACTTCCCTGCATGTAGAATTGTCCCTCATAATATGCAATCTATTCTCACTGACCCTATATCTTAAGTTCAAACTAAAGCTAATGTTTTTTTCTGAGGCCTCTTCTTCTTCACCCAGCCCTGATTACTTTAATTTTCATATTTATAAATGTGGTTGGCACATTCTTGGCCCTTCTCTTTGTAAAGCTAGTATGGCCTTCTTTGATAAAGGGTATCTTCCTAAAGGTGTTAAAGCTACAGCAATATTTTTGATACCCAAAACCTCTTATGTTAATGATATATCTAATTTCAGGTCTATTTCTCTATGCAAATACCCTGTACAAGATAATCTCAAAAATTATATCTTCTATACTCCAGCGCATCATGCCTCAGATTATTAATCAGGCTCAGGCTGGTTTCATTAGGAAATGTATTTCAATAAATAATATTATATTGGCTTCTGAATTGTTGGAATATGTAAAAAATGCACTAATGTCTTTTATATGTGTGCCAAGCTGGATATCAAGAAGGCTTTGATTCTCTTTCTAGAGAATTTTTTGTTGCAAAGGATGGCTCAAAAGGGTATTCCTCCCATGTTCATTAAATGGGTGAAGGCTTGTATTACTAATGTGCATTTTTCTATTTGCTTGAATGGTGGTTTAGAGAGGGCTTTATCCTCTCTTCGGCTGGGTTGCAATAGGGTTGTCCCCTAAGTCCTTATCTATTTTGCTTTTCCATGGATGATTTATCTTGTTTATTGGATAATATTGAGGAGGGTAACACTTTTCAGCCGGTGGACATCAAGGCTTTCAAATTTCGTGTCTCCTCTATGCTGATGATGTTCTTAGTTTTGGCAAAGCATCTCTGCCTAATTGTCATGTGTTGAAAAACATTTTTCACACCTTTGCCAATTCCTTTGGCTTGAAACTCAATCTAGGAAAAAGATCTATTATTATTCAAGCCAACTCTCTCATGCTAACGAGATTTGTGACACCCTTCAAATTCTAATTTGCTGCATGAATTTCATTTACTTGGGCATTCCCATCTCAATCAAAAGAAACCTTATATCTGACTTCTCTCCTCTTCTTAATATTATATCTAACAAGCTCTCTAGTTGGAAACCAAAGTCTCTCTCTCTCTCTCTTTTATAGGAAGGCTCTAGTTTCTTCGTTTCACCATATGGAACACTATTGCTTATTGGATTCGAGGTGCATTCATACCTAAATCTTATTGTAAATAGATAGCCAAACTATCTGCAAAGTTCCTTTTCTTTGGTGATATTAAGGAAAGAAAACTTCATTTTGTCTCTTGGCCTAACACGTGTAAACCCAAGAATAAGGGCGATTTGGGTTTACCTACTTTCAAGCTCTTCGTTACGCTTTTCGATTGCTCTCTGATCTTAAGAATATATAATTGGACTTCTCCGCTTTTGAACTGGTTTTTTTTTCTAATTACTACTCTCCTTGGAAGAACCCCCCTAATGATGTCATCGACTATGTGAAAAAGTATTTGTGCCACTGCCTCTATAGCTAAATCTAATCTGATTTTCAAGATTACTAATAACTCCCCAATTAGCTTAAGGTGGGATCATTGGTGCAAAGGCCTTCGTATACAAGAATTTCAATACCATCAAGCCCTCACCAGACATTTTCCTGATAATTCCCCTCTATCTGTGCTTTATGATTATATTGGTTAGAGACATTCTGCTAAGTATCCCGCTAAAATGAAATCCTGATTTCCTCTATCCCTATTATTCGAGAAGGAAATGTTAAATGTTTATTTTGGGGTACATGAAATGTGGCTAACTTTAGAGTTTTTTTCAAGACTATTACAAAAATGATAGGGATGTCTTTTGGTATATGTTTGTCTGGCATAAACATTATGCGCTAATATACTCTATTTTTTGCTGCATTTTTAGATACATAAAACATAGTTAAGTTGTATTTAGAGACTTTTATTCTAATTGATCATATAGTATGATGATTCATCATACACTACGATCAATTAAGATTAATATATTTTTAATGTTTTTAGAATTTATTTATGATTGATTCTCTTATGTGCATTTCAATCATCTTAATGACTATGGTATGTCCGACCCCGACACCCAATTAAGGTCCTTCCTACCTTAATGGCCCACCAAATATGATCCATCTAACCACTGTCGCTTGTCGAATACCATCCATCCAACCATTGTCTCCTGACTAAGGTCCTTTTAAACTCCATCCTTTGTCGACTACAATCCCTCCAATCACCATCACCAAACTACGGTTCTTCCAACCACCGTTGCCCACTAACGACGATCCCTCCAACCACCATCACCTAACTACAGTCCTTCTGACCTTTATCGCCTATTGACTATTGTCCCTCTAACCATCATTGTCTAATTATGATAGGTCCTACCTCCATCGCCTGCCGATTACCAACTACGGTCCCTCTAACCACCATTGTCCAATTACAATCCCTCTGAACACCATTACCTAACTATGATCTTTTTTACCATAGTTTCCTAAATATGATCCTTCCTACCATCGTCGCCGCACCGATTACAGTCCCTTCGACCACATTCACCTTATTATGGTCCTTCCAACCATAGTTGATCGTCGACTATGGCCCCTCTAACCACCATAGCCCAACTATGGCCCTTTTGATCTTCATCATCCATCGTTATGATCCTCTTGACCACTATATATGGTCCTTCTGACCTCAATCGCCATCCGATTACGGTCCTTTAAACACTATCGCCCATCTATGATAGCTCTGAACACTATTACCAAACTATGGTCCTTCCAATTACTATCACTTGTCGAATACGGTCCCTCCAACCTCTGTTGTCTATTACTATCCTTCTGACCTCTATTGCTTATCAACTACAGTCCATCCAACCTCATTCACCCAAATTCATTCTACCAACTAAATGGAAAAGCCAGCATTCTTTTGATAAGTGTTCTCATGTCATTAGATTATTTCAACTCCAACTATGTAATGTTCTCTATACAATATATATTTGATATATAGAGCCAAGACTTTCCCCCAAGGAAGGGCATCATTTATGATCAACAACCAATATTTGTGAAATTATTTCAACTAGGTAAGGCCCCCTAGTTTATTTTCATCTTTAGGGTTTTTCATATAAAAATTATGATGCCTCTTGTGAATGTTACACCACTCTCTCTTCTATGTATGTGTGTTGGATCTTCATGCAAAGCTAAGATATTAAGCTCTATATCTCTATCATCTGATGGAAATGCATTCAAAGATAGGACATTCAAAGCTAGGATATTTTGGCATGCAACAGTTTGTCGTTGTCTGATGGAAATGATCCTTAGTTAGGGGCAACCTTTTTCTACAACCTTAAAAGGCCTTTAACGTAAATGTTCTAAGCACAGTTGAAGTGAGATAGTCCATTTATCATGATCTATTATCAAGTCTAAAATAAGCAACTCAATATTTGGCGCAACCTTATTACAATAACAAACATGCATTATTCTATCATATCTCAACTAATAGTCATTGATGCATTAATTTTATGGGAAGCATATTTAGACTGGGGGGAACCTTGGTTGAAATCTCAAATATGATTGTAGTCAGCAAGTACCTCCAATATGTTATGTGTCCAAAAATAATCTTATTATTAACCAACTATCTTAAGGCTTTTAACAAATATAATATGGCTTCAAGTGAATCATAAGCTTTATATAGTCCTTAGTTGGGATTATACTCCTTAAGCAAGGTTATAGTCTTGGCCTCAAATAGGTAGCAATGGTTTAAAGATATATTAAACTTCACCTTCACTTTAGGATACATACGGCATTTGCCCCCTCTCAATTCAAGGTATAATTGATCCCAGTGGGATTCAATTAGATATCTTCTACACAGTTTAATGTAATCAAGC
The DNA here is from genome assembly GCF_001605985.2 of Dendrobium catenatum. Taxonomy (NCBI): domain Eukaryota; kingdom Viridiplantae; phylum Streptophyta; class Magnoliopsida; order Asparagales; family Orchidaceae; genus Dendrobium; species Dendrobium catenatum. The sequence goes on from NW_021319551.1 coordinate 1,610,549, forward strand.
AACGCTCTAACAAATAACCTCATATAGATCAAAAATCAATGTTGAATTTCTCTTGACCTCATCCAAATAGGTTAATATCATCAAGCAAAACTCTGACAAATATCCTCAGATAAGTCAAACATTTGTAGATTCGCTCAGCCTATTTCACATTAATTAATATCATCGAGCAATGCTCTAAAAAAATCTCAGATATGTTAAACATCCTTATTAGATTCCTCTCATTGACCTTTTTTATACATGCTAACGTCATCTAGTAATACTCTGATAAATAATCTTTGATAGATCAAATATAATTCGTTGATTTCTCCCGACCACTTTCATGTAGGTTAATATCATCAAGCAATATTCTTACCAAAAACTTTGAAAAGGTCAAACATTTATAGTGGATTTTCCCAGCCTCTTCCATGTAGGTTAGCACCATCAAGCAATGCTTTGGAAAATAGCCTCAGATAGGTCAAATATATTTATTGAATTTCTCTCATCTTCTCTCATATAAGTTAATGTCATCGGACAATGCTCTAATAAACAACCTAAGATAGGTCAAATATCCTTAGTAGATTTTTCTCAACCTCTTGTACACATGTTAATATTATAAAGAAATACTCTGACAAATAATCTTATGTAGATTAGATATTCTTACTAGATTCCTCAAAACCTATTCCACACAAGTTAACACCATCAAGCGATAATTTGGAAAATATATCATATAAGCAAAATATCCTTTATCAAATAGCCTTGGTGATTCCATCAACTTCTTCCACATAGCAATTTGAAACATCTCTCTCAACTCCTTCAAGTAAATATCAAATCCCTATCACCATCAAGTCTCCACTCAATTAGCATTGTTAATGTACCATTAAACTGCTTCCATAGGCACACCATTGAACCCCCTTCATTGGGCTATCTAATATCTGCCCCTATGAGTGTGGATGTTCATTGCCTTCAATAAAAGGCAACCTGACCACCGATGTCATCGGCCCTTCACATAACTACCACTATTAGCTTTGTTCCTCTTAACTACCATCATCATCCCTTTGCCTCTTGGCAGATAATCACTGGCCCTTCGCTCGACTACCATTATTGAGGCTTCCTCTAATTGCCACTATTGACACATGCTCGCCAAGCACCCTACAAAAGAGGATCGAGCTTTGATTTCCATCAACAACATTCAACTCTTGCCACCTGGCACACTATGCCAGAGGACCAGACATTTACCATTGTTGATGATCTTTAGACTCCTACATGATCGTCTTCATTCTATTCATAGAGGAAGGTCAGAAATGCACCATAAAATCGAACCTTTTCTAGTGTCGACGACCTCTAAATTTTTTTTAGTCTATTTTTTCCCCTAATTTATGGAAGAAAACTTTGAATATGCTCAGAGAATCGTGTTTCTTCCCCACCCCCTATAGATCAAGAAGGGGGTATGTTTGAAAAAAAAATCCCTGAATTTTCTCAATTTTTCTAGATTATTTTTTTTTAATTTTTTATTAAAAAATCATATATTCATTTTTTAAATAAATAAATAACAGTAATAATAAATATTATTATTGTTGAAAGTCTTTCCAAAATATTCAAAATATTTTTCTCTCTAAAGTTTTTTTTTCTTTTTAAAAATTAAAAATAAGAAATTAATTAAAAATAAAAAATAATCTAGTCGGGGGTGATGTGTTCGCTGGTTGCGAGCAACAGTAGGCCGCTTAGACCGCCAACATGTGTTTTGGGTCAATTTTGGCCCATAGAGTCTTTTTTCGACATTTTTTGGGTCAATCCTATAAATTTTTTTAACGTTTCATGCTCAATTTTGGTCATTTGAAGGCCAAAAGGATCCTTTACAACTAGTTTCAAGCAAATTTAAAGTTTTGGAGTGAAATATTTTAGCATTTTCTATCCTGATCGATATGCCAACTTCATGAATTATTAGAATGATGATTAAGAACATTTTACTTTGTTTATAGTTATGAGATGAGCTCTACATTAGTGTCAAGGGAGTGATCACGCCTCATAGTTATCGAGAAATTATAATTTTATTTTGCAACTTTTGTAATACTCAAAAGCTTATTTTCAGACTTTATAAGTTTTGATATCAAAAAATATTGGGGAAATTGATAAGTCACAAAAAAATTGTCTTGATCTAGCATGAATCTCGAGGCATATCTTTTTTAGAAACTTTTAAAATTAAATTTAGGGCCATCTGAACTTCGATCAAGATCAATGTCAACTTATAGGCCAACTACATTTCTCTATTAGACGAGCCTAATGACACTAAAACTAGTCCAATTCATGCCCAAATGGGCTCAAATCAAGGACTTAAAGCATATTTAGAAGTTCAAAACATTTGTTGGATAACCAAACAATGTCCAAATATGTGGTGCTTATAGTCAAATTGAGCAACTCAATGAGATGAATCCAATGAGTCCAAAATAGCTTCATCTTGGTTTTATTTAAGTTAGTCTTCTGCATATTTATAAAATATGACACTATCAAAATCTATAAATAGACCCCCTCTTTCCACATGAGAGGAGATTGAGACTTTTTGAGGGTTAAACTGTAGGCTAGAGAGACAAGGGAGCTCTGAGGCTTAAAGCCTCTCGGAGCTCCAACCTAGCGAACCCTCGCTACCAGGCCATCATTTTTGGATTGTTTTCTGACCATCATCTTCGAACCACCATCCAATAGCCATGATCGGGCCTTCGTCTGATCGATCCCTTCAACCTCTGTTGCCTGTCAATTATAGTCCCTTTGACCACTATCACCCCCTGACTATGATCCCTCCTACCACCATTGCCGGCCAAGTATGGTCCCTCTAACCTCCGTCGCCCACCGACTACAGACCCTTTAACCAACATCCCTTATCGACAACGATCCTTCCAACTCCAGTTCTCGCGGATTATGGTCCCTCCAACCCTCATCACCCGCCACAACGGTCCCTTTGACAACCGTTTCCAACCAACTGTGGTTCCTTTGACCTTTATCATCCAATAATGGTTCCCTCTACCTCAGTCGTCTGACTACATCCCCTCAGATCTTCATCGCTCGACTATGGTCATACCGACCAAATGAATAGGCTAACATGTTTTTAGAACTATTGTCATATCAATGGATTCTTCCAACTCCCTTCAATGGATTCTTCCAACTCTCACCAAATAATGTGTTTTACATTTTATATATTTTCTACATTAAGCAAGGCCTTCCCCCAAGGAAGGACATCATTTAACTAAGTCAGGCCCCATGACTTTTCCCCTTTTCAGAATTTTTCACATAAATTTTTTTGTCCTTATGACATTGCACCCTTATCTCTTGTCTGCACGTGTACTGAACCTTCATACAAAGCTAGGACATTAAACCATATATCTCTTTACCGCCACAATATTCCATCATGCAGCCAGTAATAATAAGGAATAAGTTTGTAGTGAGAATTTTTTATAAGATCCCCTAAATTATATGATCTCTATCAAAATTAATGAAAAAATCTCATAAAACATCTTGAATTCAATTAAAATTCACTTTATGATGTTTAATTGATACAAAATTACTAAAATATTCACATAATCTACAAAAAACCAGTTGATAAAAATTTAATCATTAAAAAAGATTTATATGACCCAAAAAGTTCTTATTATGAAAAATAACTTATTCCATAATACCAATATTATATCGGTTACCATTATAAAAACTTCTAATGCTAATATAATGATTTATGATATAGGATGCACATCAAACCAATTATCCCATACATAAGATCTATTTGAGATAGTTTTTTCAAAATTTTATTTTTCATATCTCAATCATAGTTTTATTTAGCTATTAATTTTTTGCTATTTTTTATAAATTAGAAAACTGTTTTTTACAATTAAAATTGCTAATGTGTGATAGCTTTAAAAAAAACTGTTCAAAATTTTTAAAAATGATATATTTATAATATTTATGACAGCTTTTAAAAATATTAATTTCTCAATAACAGCTTCAAAATTATTTTTATAAAATGCTACATTTGACCCAAATGGACACATATTTGTTAAATCTTTTTTTTTTTCATTTTAGATTATCTTATTTATTTATTTATTATATTTTTTAAATTATTATAGATTTAATATAGTTGAAAATTTAATGTACTTTCTATTAAGAAAGTAAAGATAATGTTGGGTTCCATGACCATTGTCGTTTCTCATTGCCTATTCGATCATCTCTGCCTAGAATTTTTCTTTCTTTTCCTTTTTTAACATATACTTAAAAAAGAGAGGAAAAAAAAGATTGGATACTTATTTATTTATTTTTAAATATTGAACGAAAAAGAAGATTTGGATCTTCCTCTCATAGCCAAATCACCACTGCTTTGGCTATTAAAAGGGCGGTTTTTGAGAAAGTTACTAAATGGAAAAATTATGCTTCACTGTCAGAATTATTATGAAATTTTCTCTGGGGCCTTCGTGGATGACGCTAAATTTCGATTGGCTTTGCCTGCGGGTATTGCCTTGGATTACGATGTACCCAAATGCAGGCTCCCTGTGGACGGCCTTTGGGGCAACCAGGGGTTCTCGACACTCAAGCTACTTTCCTGAGTCCAGGCTTTGTGGGATCTGATCTTGCTATTTTGCTTATTTTCCTGTACTCAAAATGTCAAATTCATAGCATGTAATTTTTGCTTCTTTTTTATTTTGGGCTTCTCTAAGCCATCCTCTTTTTATTTGAGGCCTTAGTTCTTTATTTTTGCATGTAACCTCTTTTGATTAATATACTGGTTTTGCCCAAATTTTTCAAAAAAAAATAAAATAAAATATTGAACGAAAAGTACATATTTATATAATTATATGATTTCAAATTTTTTCATCATCGTCTTAATATATTATTCAACAATTTTCAGTTTTTTCACAACCAAAAATTACATTAAGGCAACTCACACAGCCTTGCAATCTTTAGGTATTTTCATATTTTACAACATATTTGTTAATATATTGTATTTTCAATGTTAGAGATAGTGATGTAAGTGAGTCTAGTCTGACTTATAAGCTGGCTCGTATTCGACTCGATAAATTGTTCGTGGGTAAAATTTACGAGCTAATGAGTCAAGCTTGAGCCAACCTTAACTCGACTTGTTAGCTCACGAGCTTACTAGTTTAAAAAATATTAGTATAAAATGAAGTTAAAATATATTAGCATTCAAGATTTTAAGTATAAAATAATTAAAAATATTTAAACAATATCTCATCTTCTTATGCTAAGTTATTATTTATTATTTTTTCTTTTCATTTCTCATTATTTTAATCATTTTGTTATAATAATTACTTATATTATATTCATTTTTTTCTCTTTCATAGTAAATGAGTCAAATCAAATTCATGGAATAAAGCTCGAGTTTGAGCTCAAACAGGACTAATTAATCAAATTTAAGCTCAACTTAGAGCTGGCTTGAGCTCGACCTCACTCATTTACCCACAAAATTAGGAGAAATTATTCAGTGTAGAAACCGGACATAGAATGTTGTTCGAAGACCAACCAGAATGCGCCACGTCAGCTGTATCGAGCCGTGGTACCAATTAGTATCGAGCCGCAACACCGAGCAAAAAGATGACATGATACATTCTAATTAATCTCCAGACAACATTTATTCCTAATTTCTCCAAAGTTAGAGACATCTCATCCATGCTACATCTTGTAGAAACAGAGCAGCAGAAGAAGGAATAGGAAGATATACGAAGATAGTAAACAAGAAGACAGAAGTGTTATTTACTTGATCAAATCATTTCTTAATACATAGGGAGATATATATATCCTGTTAGACGGCTAGTAGGTACATGTGTAAAACAGAGATTGGTAGAAGCTTAATAAGCAGTACAGGCTTAGGAACTTAGGTACTAATATACCTCGTCAAACTGAGCTTTCGTCTCAATGGTCAGTTTGGACCGTAACTCTTTGAACCTTGGAGTTGACAGTGGCTTGGTCAGAATGTCGGCAAGCTGGTGAGTGGTGCCGATCGGAAGAAGACGAATGACCTGGTTTTGAATGCGATCACGGATGAATCTATGATCTATCTCAATATGCTTGGTTCTTGCGTGGAACACTGGATTGTGAGCCAGAGCGATTGCAGACATGTTATCGCATAACAGATCAATGGGCTGATTTTGTGGAATGAGGAAGTCCGTGAGGAGTCTCTTGAGCCAAATTGTATATGCGATGGCAGCCGCTAGCTCGCGATACTCCGATTCTGTGGACGACCGGGAAACCGTTGATTGTTTCTTAACTGCCCATGAGATCAGAGTATCACCTAAGAATGTGCAGTAGCCGGTAGTAGACTTCCTTGTTGTAGTATCGCTCGCCCAATCAGCATCAGAGTAAGTAGTCAGTGTGAGCGGAGCTTGAACAATAGGTAATCCAAGAGTCAGCGTTCCTTTGATGTACCGCAGCAACCTTTTTAAGAGATAGATGTGTTGAGAGGAGGGATCGTGCATATGTTGAGAGAGCATGTTAACCGCGTAGGCTATGTTTGGACGGGTTAGCGTCAGGTATTGTAGAGATCCTGTGACACGTATGTATGTGCTAGGCTCGGAGAGTGTTGCATCCATGGAAGTTTGGATCAGAAGTTTGGTACAAGACGGATTTGCAAGATAATTGCAAGATGTCAGATTTACAGAGTTTAAAATTGATGCCGCATAGGATGATTGAGGCAAGAAGAACTTATCTGGAAGTTTTTGAATCTTAATTCCAAGAAAATGGTGAGCAGGTCCGAGATTTTTCATGTTGAATTTGTAGTGTAGCTTGGACAGCACTCTGTGTATCGTCTCTTGGTTGTTGCCAGTGACGAGGATGTCGTTGACGTAGACAAGGAGGAAGATGTGCGTATGATCTTGTTGATACGTGAGGAGAGACAGATCAGCTTGGATGTGCTTGAAGCTGATCGTGAGAAGATAGTTAGTGAAGGTTATGTACCACTGGCGTGGAGCCTGTTTAAGGCTATATATTGATTTCCGAAGCCAGCATACGTGATTCGGATGAGTATTGTCGATGAAGCCTCTTGGCTGCGCCATGTATACCGTGTCTGTGAGCTGACCGTAAAAAAACACATTGGAGACATCGAGCTGTTGAACCGTCCAACCTTTGGTAATAGCCAGAGTCAGGGGCGAAACCAGCCTTTCATCTTAGGGGGGGCAAAATTTTCTTTGTATAATAGACTAATATAAAAAAAAAAGATGATATAATTCAAAGTGAAATCATGTATTCCATTATGATAGGAAAATTAAAAATCATTACAATTTTATCAATCTATTTTGCATTTTTTGATAATATTGGATAACATCTTCATTGGGAATCAAATCAAATACATCTTTTTCAATGTAAGGCACAAGACAATCGTTGAGCCAATCATCACCCATCCTACTACGCAATCGATGTTTGATAATTTTCATGGCTGAAAATGCTCTCTCCACCGTAGCAGTAGCAACTGGTAAGGTTAATGATAAAGTAATAAGTTTGTAAACCAAAGGATACACATCATTCTTCTTGAACTTAACAATCTGCTTTGCAAGATCAGCAATGCTTCTTAGAGAGGAGAACTCTTCACTGGTCCGCATATCGATAATGTACGTTGCTAATTGATTTTTAAGAGCAATAACCTCAATTGTAGAAAAATCACTTGGATATAACTGTGCTAGACATATCAATTTCCTCTCATCATAAGCACGAAAAGAATCACTGGGTTTAGCATGACATTACACAGAAGAACTCAGCACTTGATTCAGAAAAGCGATTGTTTAACTGCTTGAAAGTTGCATGTCAACTACTTGTATTAAAATAAATCAACACGATAATGATGTAGAGTTTGTTTTATCTTCAACCTCCTCTTACTGATCGACGACGAGTTTTAATATGTTTCATTCATGTTTGGACAACAACTTCAAAAACCACAAAAACGTGACAACTTCATCTAGTAAACCATTCCGTCACATTCTCCCTTATCCTCTATCATTTACATTCATAATTCCAAATAGGAAGTCGGAGTCCTGGATCTTGCTTGGAAGATGTTAAATTCAATTTCTATTCGCGTTCTTTCCTCTTTAAATAACGCTTCCATTTCTTTAAATCCTAAAATAAAATTTATTACCAAAAGAATAATAACCGTCGAATCCTAAATCCTAAATGAAATATAAATATTATGTTCAATCAAAAATAACCCTCCATATTATTATAAGTAAAAAGTAAAATGAAAGGTTGTTGACCTGAAACCACCACCTTGCCCATACAGTTATGCAAACGACGTTACAAATTTGGTTTTTCTTAACAAAAAGGTGCATTTAAGTTGGAATTAGGTTTTTGTTACCAACCAATAAGCAATTACAACCTAACTTGCCAAATGTAATAATTTCTTGGATTCCACTTCCTCTAGATTAATTTAATGTTTTTTAGATTCATTCTACCGTAAAAATTAAATATAAATTAGTTTGAATTGTTAGCCAATAATCTAACATTCAAAGAAAGAAGATCAACGCCATAAAAAATTTCTACATAATTGCAAAAATGAAAAGAAGATCAACGCATAAAAAATTTCTACATATTGCAAAAATGAAAGAAGATCAAACGCAATAACAAATAATGCTATTCTATAAAAAAAAAGTGTTAGGCTTATCTCATATTCTCATTCCAAAAATGAAAGAAGATCAATGCATATCAGATTTTTTCCCTTTTCTTTCCTTTCTTATTGTTCATTTCGGTATGAAAATAGATATAGCAAAAAAAATTAAAGCACCATGAATCATGAAAATATGAAATACACAAAAATCCACACCATCATTTGGGTATGAAAATCCATCAAAATAACAAAAAATCAAACAAAAAATAACAAACAGAACAATCAAAACTAACCTAGATCTCACGGAAGTCGGAAGCCCTTGCGATTTGCGAATCTGCGATTCACGAAGCCAGTCAAGCCACGAAGGGAAGAGGATCCTGCCGACAACGAATGAATGAAGCCTTGCGATAATGCGATTCACGAAGCCAGACACGAACGGCGGATCACCGAGCTTCCACACACGCGAATAACTGAAGCGGAGAGAAGCCCTGGCAGGCGTGACTGGGCGTCATTTTTTGTTCGTTGAATCAGGGGTAAAATAGCAAATTTATGGGGTCAAGTTAATAAATTACCCTTCTCTAATAAATTTTTTTTTTAAAGGTGGGGCAATTGCCCCCCTATGCCATGAACAGTTCCGCCCTTGGCCAGAGTGAATAGAATTCGGATGGTGGGCAATTTTGCCACCGGACTGAACGTCTCACCGTAGTCGATGCCGTATTCTTGCTTGTTACCCTGAGCTACTAACCGTGCCTTGAACCGAGCTACCGAGCCATCAGCATTGAACTTCTTACGAAACGTCCATTTGCAGTCAAGGATCGATGCGTTGGGAGGAGGGGGGACAAGGCACCATGTTCCCTGCGTTTGAAGAGCTATGAACTCTTCCTCCATCGCCTGTCGCCACTCCAGATGTTTGTTAGCTTCCGAGAAATTTGTGGGATCCGGGTCAGTCAAGGGTGATTTAGTGGCAAGAAGATTCAGACGACAAGACGGTTTTAAGGACCCTGTTTGTAGCCTGGTGACCATGGGATGTTTGGGAAGTTGAAACAATTGATCCTGGACCGGAATGGGCGTGATGCTTATAGGCGGGTTGGACTGACTAGATACCCCGATCTGAGGTGGAGTGTAGATAGGATGTTCAGGGCTGTGTGTAGAGTTCATAGGGAGAGACGCTTTAATATCCGAGGCTTTGGAGACCGGTAGAAGCATTGTCGGAGGTATGTCCTGAGTCTGGAGCTGAGTAGGAAGAGTAGTTAGGTTAAAAGGAAAAGAATCCTCAAGAAATATAACATGATGAGAGATAAAGATTCGGTCAGAGTCCCTGTTGAAACATTTATAGCCCTTATGTATATCGGAGTATCCCATGAACACAAATGAGCTAGCCTTCGGTTGCAGCTTTGTGCGCGTGTGCTTAGGTAGAAGAGGAAAGCATTCGCAACCAAACGTCCTTAGGTGAGTGTAGTCAGGTAGTTTGTTGAACATAAGTTGAAGAGGGGACTTGTTGGATGTGTTAGACGATGACATTCTGTTAATCAGATACACAGCCGTTGTGCAGGCTTCGGGCCAGTGAACCGCAGGAACGGAGGCTTTATGAATGAGTGATCTCGTTGTTTCCAGGATATGTCGATTTTTGCGTTCGGAGACCCCATTCTGCTCCGGAGTGTAGGGACACGAGGATTGAAGCTGAATGCCTTTGGATTGAATGAAGTTGAGCATTTGCTGATTGATAAATTCCTTACCCCCATTGGTCCTAAGTGCTTTAATTTTGTAGTTAGTTTGATTTTCTATAAAAGTAGTAAAATTTTTAAAGACAGTAGAGACATAATATTTATGCACAATTGGAAACAGCCATGTATAGCGAGAACAATCATCAACAAATATAACAAAAAATTTATAACCCTGAGTAGAGGTGACCGGTGCCGGTCCTCATACATCAGAATGCAACCAATTCAAGAGGTGATTGAGTTCTTGTTTTGGCTGGTTCAAACGGAATCTTGTGGCATTTGCATTGAATACAGGTAGTACAAGAAAAAAAGACGAATGAGGAATATGTAAACTAGGATTGCTGTGAGCTATGTTTTGCAGAACACGTAGATGAGGATGGCCGAGACGATCATGCCATCTAAAGATCGGGTTCTTGGACGCCTGAAGCGCAGAGGTGTGGTGCTGTTGAGTTTCTGTTGGAGAGATCTTGTATAGTCCTGCTCTACATGGACCACGAAGAAGCTCCTGGTTTGTCATCAGATCCTTAAACACAAAACCCATTGGATCAAATGTAATCGAGATGTTGTTGTCTTTAACAAGATAAGAGATAGATATAAGATTATGAGAGATATTAGGGACATGAAGTAGATTAGTAAGTGAAGCTTACGGTTCGGGGTTGGAAGAATGCCCGTGCCCTAATGAGCAATGGGTATGTTCCTTCCGTCCCCGATGAATACGCCTTCGTTTCCTTGATATGTAGCGGGTTGGTGGAGGTTGTCTGCCGCATTTGTCATGTGAGAGGACGCCCCAGAATCAAGGTATCAGTCGTAAGAAGGATTTTCGGTGTTGACCAACAGAGCATTGTTCTATTTGGAGTTGCTCGGTTGCTAAGTGTAGGAGGCATTCATACGATGCCAGCAGATATCTGCCATATGACCCTTCTTGGCGCAGATCTGGCAAGTAGGAAGCTGTTGTTGCGATTGGCTGGGGCGACTAGATGAGTTCGAGGATGGGTTCGATCGATCTCTTGATCGACGGCCGCGACCTCTTTGAGCATATAACGCCACCTGCTGGCTGTTGTCAGTGGGGTTGCGTGCAGCATCGACGTTAATGTAAATTTCCTCGCTGATGAGCATGGCATAAAGATTTTCAAGACGAATTTGCTGAGGTGAGTTGCGAATGTAGGTCTTGAATGATTGATACGCCGGAGGCAAGCCGTTCATGATGTACAGAACAATATCTTCAGTGTCGACGGTAGAGTCGGCGGAGGCGATTTGATCGACGAGCTTATTGATCTCGGTGAGATACTAAATCATGGAGAGATTCTTCATGGAGACGTTGTGTAGCTCATTCTTGAGCTGTATCACCTTGGATTGACTGGTAGCTTGAAATTGGCTTTCAAGAACCTGCCAAATTTCATAGGTAGTGTCAAGATGAAGGATATAAGGCAGTAATGGCCGGGATATTGTCGAGCAGATGGCCGCCTGAAGATTCTGGTCTATGAAACGCCAATTCTTGTGCGTGAAGACGTCTGTAGGGTCAGAGGAAGTCTCGGAAGACGTCGGCGGTGCAAGAAATTGATCGAAGTCGTTAGCGCGGAGAAGTTTGAGAATTTGATGACGCCAGATTGGATAATTCTCAGCTGATAGTTGATTTGGTACCAGCGTTTTGAGGTTAGACACCACGAATTTGAGAGATTGAGAGATGTGGGAAGTTTCTGCCGGAGCACTGTGCTGTTGTTCAGTGGCAGAAGAAGCTAATTGAGATGTAGCCATTTGCTGATCAAGAAGAAGAAGAAGACAGGCCTGATACCATGTAGAAACAGAGCAACAGAAGAAGGAATAGGAAGATATACGAAGATAGTAAACAAGAAGACATAAGTCTTATTTACTTGATCAAATCATTTCTTAATACATAGGGAGATATATATAGCCTGTTAGACGGCTAGTAGGTACACGTGTAAAACAGAGATTGGTAGAAGCTTAATAAGTAGTACATTCTTAGGAACTTAGGTACTAATACATCTTAATAGCTAGTCCGAGGATGACGCACCAAGAACCAGCGCATTCCTGATCGAAGCCGACTGAAATAAGGGGAAATCCTCCGGCGTCATATCTGGCAGCAGCGCCTCTCCTAGAAGGTAGTGCGCCACCTGCATCATACCCGGCCGGGCCTCCGCCACCGGATGGGAGCATATCAACCCCAACCTCAATACCATCTCCGCCTCCTCCAACACAAAGTCCTCCCCCAATCTCCTATCCATCGCTTCCATCAATTCTCCTCTCCTCAAAAACTCCGTCACCCAATCGACTAAAACCAACTCCACCCCACACCCCCTCAGCTCCACCGGCCGTTTTCCACAAGCCACTTCGAGCAGAAACGCCCCAAACGCATACACATCTGAGCTCCTCGTAGACTTCCCCGTCCTGGATAGCTCAGGAGCAAGATAACCGAATGTCCCCATCACCCTCGTCGTCTCCCCAGTCTCCCCGCGATCGTGTAGCCTCGCTAGTCCAAAATCCCCAAGCTTTCCATTGAATTCGGCGTCTATGAGTACATTGCTCGCCTTTATGTCTCTGTGAAGAACCACTTGCTCCCATTCTTCGTGCAGGTAAAGCAGCCCGGCCGCGATGTCTTTGATTATGTTAAATCTCTGTTTCCAACTAAGAGATTGCTCTACTCGCCCAAAGATGTATTTGTCCAGGCTTCCGTTGGGCATGAACTCGTAGACCAGCATGAGCTTCCCTCGTCGCCGGCAGTATCCGAGAAGCTGTACGAGGTTGCGATGCCGAAGACGGCCGATGCTGGCGATCTCTGCCCCAAACTCCTTCATCCCCTGTTTTGAATCATGGGAGATCCTCTTCACCGCGATCTCTTGCTTGGATTTCGAAAGCATACCTTTATAGACTTCCCCGAAGCCCCCGTTTCCGAGTATGTTGTCGTTGCTGAAACCTCCGGTGGCTTTGTAGAGAGTTCTGTACGAGAATCTATGAGGCCCGTACTCTGTTTCCCACTCTTCAATCACCTCCGCGTACTTCCTCCTCCTTTTCGACAGCACAACCACGATAATTATAGAAATGGTCACCAACAATACCGCAACGGCTGTCGGAAGAAGTATAACCAATTGCTTAGCAGCAGCGGGCTCTTCTTCTGTTATCGGTAGTGTTGGAAGTTGAGAAGGATCGAGCTCCTCTGCTTTTCCGTTCAGGGCAAAACTCCAACCCAGGATGTAATGCGACCCAGCCGCATGGCCAGTGGAGGATGAGAAGCCAACATACATATCACGCAGTAAAACCGAAGAAAGATTGACTTTTGATGAGAGGAGAGGCAAGTTGGGTTTCTTGACATGGAGAGGAGCTAAAGTTACATTGAACTGGAAGTTCTTCGCATCATACTCTGCCCAAATTCGCATCGGCTCGCCGCTGATCAAGCTCAGGTTTTCGAACTGGGAATCGAACGTCGAGTTGGGAGCGAAAGAGGCGGGCGCGGAGGCGACAGATATCAAGCCATTGACGTCGATGCCGACGTGGTTGTCGTTGATGTCACCGTACTCCTTGCTTTCTGTGGTGTCAAGTTCGACGGCGACGATATGGTTACTGGCATCGCCGTTGCTGCTGAGGTTGAAAAGGCCGAGGTGCTGGCTGGGCAAGCCGGCGGAGAGGTTGACGGATGGGGAGACCGCAAAAGCGATGCCTTCGGAGCTAAGGTCGGAGTATTGGGGAACTATGGCGAAAACGAACGAGGTGGAGAACGACGAGGGCTCCCCCAAGGAGGAGTTCAAGAAAAGGAAGGGAGTGGGGAAGAATGCATGGCCGACCTCCTGCTTGTGAGTGTTATTGGTGAGCTGGAGGAGGCCGCTGGGCAGGATCTCCCCCGCGCCGTTGAGATTGAGGTTTGCGCCGAGAAAGCCATTGAAGACGAACCTCGAGACAGAGGAAGATCCGGCGGCTTCGACATCGGCGGCGGTGGCGAAAGATAAGAGTTTTGTAATCGAGAGGAGGAGGGCGAGAGACATGGGAAACATTGCTGCTTCTCTTAGATTCGCTGTCGTTTCTACATCTTCTTTCAAAATTTGGCTTGTTGAAAGCCGGCTGCCCATTCTTAAAAAAAAAAAAAAAAAAAATACTGGATATTAAAGGAATATTTTAACTTGCATGATTGTAGCTGACATTCTTAAAGATGCATTAGCTTTTTAATTTATTGCCCTTAGAAAGGAACAATTATTAGGTCCTCTGACCAAACTTAGAGCTACGTTCGGCCGCCAATAACATGTCGCCACGTGCTCTTATTCTTTACCGCGCGGCCCGACGACTTGACCCAGACCGGAACCCGAGAATGCTATGTTCGCGTATTGCGAGGTATTACTAGGCATTTGCTCGGTATTGCTAGGTATTGCTTGACAATAACGAGAAATACTCTCTGTGAAGACAAATACAGAGTAATACCGAGAAATACCGAGTTGTACCGAGTTTTTTCTTACCGAGTTTTTCTAAAAAAAATTGGTATTTGCTAGAAATACCGAGTTTTTCTAGAAATAGTGAGTTATACCGAGTTTTTCTAGAAAAACTTTTTTTTAGAAATACCGAGTTGTACCGAGTTTTTCTAGAAAAACTCAGTACAACTCGGTATTTCTCGGTATTACTCGGTATTTGCTCGGTATTCGATGAATGAGCTGAAGAAACATTGGGGAAAATAGACGATATTGGGGAGTTTAGGAGCAGATCTTACCTTACTTCTCCTTCCAGTGGTAAGAGACGAAGGAGAACGGGATTTCCTCAAGCGTTCGGTGGGAAGAGCCGAAAGTTTTTAGGGATTTTAACTGCTAAGCGGGCGTGAAGGTGAAACCGAGCGAACGGAGTAAGACGGAGTGGTATTTCTGAGGTTAAGTTTGGATTAAAGTGGTATATAAGAAATATTTAAGTTTTGAGTGTTAAATATGTAATACATATGTTATAAAGTGGTATGCATGTAAAAATCCCTTTTTTTTGGGAAAATTTGAGGCCTAAGCCCATCTATTACTGTAAAAAGATGATATTACAAGTGAAAAATACAAGTAAAGAAAACAGCCTACAAAAGCAAGACCAAAACCTTATGCAGGCAAAGAGAAAGAAATCACAACTATACCCCTTCTATACCACCCAAAAAAACAAAATTAAGTGAAATAACCAAAACGTGGTAGGAGCAACAGCACTAGTACATCCAGCTGCATAATTGATGAACAAAGAAAGTGCAAGTTGCAAAAAACTTCCCATACGATCATAGTCCAGCTGTAGTAATTGAAACCAGAGAGCACTTTGAGTAATCTTGTTGATATTCCCGCTGCAATTCCCAAAACAGAGGAAACCAAGTGGAAATTCTCGTTGCTGGCTTTGTTTTGCTGCAGGTCTTTGGATGCTTACCTCCAGTTCGTTTTGCTACTGGGAGCAAGCCTTTTAAAGGAATATTTTAACTTGCATGATTGTAGCTGACATTCCTAAAGATGCATTAGCTTTTTAATTTACTGCCCTTAGAAAGTTAGTTTCTTTGAATGATTAGAGCATTCTTGTTTAACAATAGCCATCATCTTTCATTATCATTGAAATGAATAATTTGATTATGTCTCTTTTGATTTTTTCCTATGTAATGACATCATGAAAGGATATAATGTGGATCGACAAAATCATGATGATAATGTATTATTTTTTTAAAAGTAAGCATAAAAAAAAGATCGTAGCATGCCATTTGATTAAAATAAGCATAGAAAATAAATCATCATAATAGAAAAGTAATGACCATCCCCTCCTACTAGCACCGAATATATTTTGACGTACTAATGATGGATCATTGATACAAATACTTAATAATGTGTCAATATCATGTAATATAATAACTATCTCACATATAGATTAATAAATATGTTAGTTTGATGAGACTGACGCTCAACTAATGTGATATGTAAATGATGATCATGCCTTATATGCAAATGCATAATATCATATAGGCCTACTTTCCGTAGATCTTTAATGAAGTGAGAACAACTAATTTGCTACTTTTTCTCTATAAGCAAATGTGATGGGGCCTCCAAAATAATGCCCTATCATAAGTATAGAACATTATAGATGAAGGCTAACATTTAAAACTATTTTAATAGATAAAGTAGGTACGTAGAATTTAGTACCTCATTTGGATGTGTTGTTCGATCTATATATCCTTCTAACTTGGCAATCGCAAGGTGAACCTCGTCAAGTGATAGACGAGCATCAATCTCCATAGAATCAATACATTGTGGTGCATATCACCTTTGACCTCTATCTCCTTCTGCCATCATGTCTTCAAAAATATAATTTTAGTAAAATAAATACTAAAATGAGTATATAACATAAAACAAATTAATATGAAGATACAAATGTATTACATAATATTATTAGGATTAAAAGCACGTGTTGACCTATTATGTTAGACATTAGTGCATAAACCATAAATCTTATGCTCCTTGAACCCACTTTCATACATAGTATTTATGTAACGTCCTATTTGGGGTTTAATTGCTTTTGCCTAAAGCCTGATAGAGCCAACTTATTGATTTCAACATTTGGGTTATAATTATGACAAGTATAACATTTGGGGATGACATGGAACATTGACATGAAAGTCTTCTTATAACTATCAATAGTGGAGTACTAAGAAATATATAATTAAATAATATACACATGTGTATCCCAATGTTACTATAACATATGAACAAGATAGGTCATAAGTTTAAAGTTTACCGCATGTATAACTATAGGCATTGTTTGGGCCAAGGTCCACCTAGAATGATCTACAACTAAAGCAAAGAACTCAATATTGATGTTAGTTAATACAAGTAGGTTCTAGGAATCATCTTGCCTCCAACCGATATTATTATAGAATGAGCCTGGCCCTAAAAACTATTAGTGATTCCTTAATGGCTTCTAATTCTTATGGTGAACTAAGACATCTTAGAAATAATATACTAATATTTTAGTAGATTGCACAAATTCGTACTTAAATTGATAGTCCTTATGCTCTTTGCATAATAGTGTAAAAATATTCCAAGGCATTGACTATAATTGTACCATAATTATAATCCCCAACACACTTTGAACTCTACTTGGATTTATCCCACTCTATTAATTAGTAAAGCATTTCTTTCTTTATATGTTTGATATTAACCATATTTTAATGGAAGAAATATGTGTCATCAATATTAACAACCAAGAATATCTTCTAACATAAGAAATCAAAATCACCAATAAATATGCTCCTAAGAGCTTTCTTGAGATTATATGAGACCTTATACTTGTAACAACCTAAAATCTTAAAAATAATTTTAAAATGAAAATATGAAAATATAAAAAATTTTAACTGTGGTGATGCAATGTTGTAATTTTGAGCATAGTGGCTATGAAGGGAGAAATACTGGGGCATTGAAATTCTATGCGGTGTTGCTGATGCTCTATTCTATAGTAACTTTAGAATAAGCATACAGCATTGCATCGCTGGGTTGGAGCATCGTGACACTAGGAACTAAAAAAGATTTTTAATATAATTTTTTTCTCCACTCGTTACCCTCCCCCTTATTTTGTTTCCTTGTTGTGGAAGGCGTCAAGGAAGGGAAGAAGAGGAGAGAAGAGAGGAGGAGAGAGAGAAGAGAGAGAAAAGGGCTCAGAGCATTTTCATTTGTCAGTTCTATTTGGATATTTATTTTATTAATGGTAGGTAACCAAAAACTCACTTTATTTTTTAATAATTTTGAATATGATGATTTGAATCTTTCTTAAGTTGATAGTTTTTTCTCCTCATCTATCACACTTTTATTTTATAACTTTTTATATGTTAATTATGAATTTTATGAGAATTTTGACAGTAATATTATTGAATTTCACTAGGTTAATAAAAAACTATGATTATTTGGAGTAAATAAATAGTGATTAGATTTCTTATATTTCTTAGATAAGTATATTTCATATATGATATTCACTTACATTAAATTGAAAAATGACATGACTAATATGAAATGAATGTGTCATTTACATGTAAGCAAAGAAGGCCGGGTGTTAATTTTGCAATCTAGAATTCCATGAGTGTGATTTTGATGATAACAAATATTATTGATTGGATTTTCATTTCTCTTAGCATTTGCATTGTATATTTATTTATGTGTGTACTAATATTTCAAGTATATCATACACCTTTCAAGATTATTCCAGGCTCAAGATTGGGTGGAATAGCATGTGTTGAAAGAGTTTGTACTTTTAATTTTTATAATGTTATATTTCTTGAGTCTAAGTCATATAAGGGTGTATGCTAATTTGATGACCATGCACACACACACACACAAGAGAGTGAGAAAATAAATTTAAAAAATTTGAAGTAATCGTACCATACAATCCATATCATATTATATGATCAGTTATTTGCAAAATCAATTAAAATGGCTAATTATATAATTAATATTTTAAAAAAATCATACTGTATGATTAAGATCATATTGTACGATCTGTTTAATATGAAAATCCTAACCGCTTATCAAATTTAGGTAAGTATTTTGAATTTTTTATTTTGTATTGTTTGTACTATATGAATATCTTCATACTATATATAATATTTGAAAATTTATTTAAATTTATCTTCGTGATTAGTTGATCAAATCAAAGTTGAATTAATATGGCAGATTATACCATACGATGTTAATCGTATATAGTACAATTGGCAGAGATAAAATTTGATCATCACGTAGATCATCTAGATGAAATCTTCGTTGTTAAACTAATCATACAATATGATGTCAATCATAATGGACGAATGTCAGAGATGATTTCAATCATCCCAGAGATCATCCTGTATGAGCTTAAGAAATCTTGATTAACCATTTGAAGTAGATTTTCGAAGCATTCTTTTCTTAATTTTGCTCTCATGTGTATGTGCCTTATTATTTCACATAAATTATATACTTGGTACATACAAGAAAACATATCCAATAAACATAAAAGTATGTCCGTGATTCCTTGATAATCGTCTTTTGTCTTGATGGATAAAGATCTATATATTTCCTATTTAAGCTTTAGCGGAGTACACGTTCATCAGCTAGTGATTGGCATCATTTTTGTATGTCTAGTCATGTATCAATCTTAATCCACTATATAACCAAAATGTTATTTTAAACAAAATGCCAACATATATTGAATCATTAGCCAAAACTCAACTCAACCAATAACATTTATAATAATCAAAACCTAAATAAGCTTATAGGCTTTGAATTAACCAAAAGATTTAAAATGAATTTATTTTTAAAAAATATGAAAATATGATATAGCGGGCAATGTTGCAGCATTGGGCTGGCAAGCACAGTAGCTTTGAGAGCACTACGGTACCAAGAAATATCTCCACAGTATTGAAGGTTTTGTTTTACAGTAACTCTAGGGACAACATGCAGTGCAACATCACTAGATCTTAGGCG
Source organism: Dendrobium catenatum (assembly GCF_001605985.2). NCBI lineage: Eukaryota > Viridiplantae > Streptophyta > Magnoliopsida > Asparagales > Orchidaceae > Dendrobium > Dendrobium catenatum. The sequence goes on from NW_021319551.1 coordinate 1,630,273, forward strand.
CTGTAATGCCATGTAATAATAATAAGTTTTTTAATATTTTCATTTAAATATCTTTGACACACCACCACCCCTCCTCTTATTTCACATTGCTTTAAGTATAAGTTCTTACTTTTTAAGTTTATTATATCACTACAGGAAAAACGTCATTTTCCGGCGGCCATTTTCGTCGGAAAATGACCAAAAATCCGTCAGAAATTTGCATTTCCGGCGGAAATATGTCCGCCGGTTTCACGCGCGTCGTAAAAGGACTTCCGGCGCAAAATAATGCGCCGGAATTATTTCCGGCGCATTTCCGACGGAATTTTCGCTGGAAAAATATTTCCGTCGAAATTTTTATTTGTCGGAAATTTTATGCAAAAAAAAAAAAACACTTACGTACACACAGCAGCTGCTCCTCAATTCCCGCTCCAGCAGCCCCCGCCAGCAATTGCGACCCGACCCTAGACGACCTGACCGACTGAAAGCAGGCCGAACCCGCCGCGACCCGCCTCCCTCCTCCCTCCCCGCGCGGATCGCCCAGTGCTCACAGCGGGATTCGAACCCGCCCCCTCCTCCTCAGGCTTTAAAGGATTCTACCAACTACTCATAAACTAAAATCTGTTAAGTAAGTTACTTATTTTTTATTTAAACTATTGCCACTTAATTATTAAAATTTGTTAATTTAATTTAACAATAAAAATAAAAATTAATTAATTTAAAATAGAAAATATTTAATTTTAAAATAATTAACTTAACTAATTAACTTAAAATTGTTACCGGCATAAATAAAAAATATTAACTTAATTAATTCAATAATTCAATAATTAACTTAAAATTAAAAATTTAAAAATAAAAAATTAAAAATTAAAAAGTAAAAATTAAAATTAAAAATCCAATAAGTAACTTAATTGATACCGGCAGAAACAAAAAAATTAAAAATTAAAAATTAATTAACTTAATTAATTCAATAATTTAAGTTATATTTTAAAATAAAAAATATTTAATTTTTAATTTCCGTCGGAAATTGCATCGAAAAAAATCCGTCGGAAAAACAATCAAAAATTATGTCGGAAATTCGTTGAAAAAAATCCGCCGGAATTTGCGACGAATTTATTTCCGCCGGAAATTCTGTCGGAAATGAGCTGTTTTCCTGTAGTGGTATGACAAATGAGGAATTTGTAATTCCAAATGAATTGGTTAAACATGTCTTCTTTCATTGTAAATCAAAACTACAATTCGTCTTATAAGGATGGCCCATCATAAATAATGTTTAATTTGTGGTGGTTGCTTTGAATAAATAGAAATTTACAGTTGCATGTATACAACATGATAATTTGACTACTAAGTGTCATTGGCATTTACATGTAAGCCTAAGCCAGTAATTGGGTGGTGTTTGGAAAATATTTATCATTAATGTACAAATCTTATTCTACAAGCTGACCATAGGCAATGTAACTCATAGTTGATTAGCTTTTTCGTTATTCCAACCATAAGGAAGCAGATATATATAAAACCCAAAGAGATAATTGGAAGAGTCGAAGCAAAGTTTAACGTAAATGTTTTATACGTGAAAGCATGCGATGCACATCGAAAGGCTATTAAGATAGCTTTTAGGAGTTGGGACGAGTCCTATATTTCTTTGGATTTGTTCATAGAAGTCATTGCTGTAGCTATGCGAGGTACAATTTAAATGACTTGGTCTATCATATTGCAATACATATATGTATATGCATGATGTTATCTTAGTTACCATTGACTCTATATGTTATTTTTTTGTAGCTTTTTCTATCTTTTTATGATTGACTAAATCTATTACTTTTATTAATTTAATTTACTCAATTTACATTGAAATGTTATGCAAAACCATGCTTAGTTTTAAAAAATAATAAATACTAATTCATTCATAAACGAAGGTGTAGTATAATTAATAAACAACTAACAAAAAAAGCACAGCGCTAGAATAACCAACATTACAAAATATTCACCCACCAAACCTACAATGTTAAAAGAATAATAAAAGGTGATTACACTACTACTGGTCCTTCAATAGTTGAAGTATACATGTCTGGAGTTGAGTTTGAGTGGGACAATAACCAAAGTAGAAAGGAAACTTGAACTGCAAATTTTGCAAATCCGCTAGGTTTAAAAACTTCATTCGCTTACCTCCAGTCAAAACCCTCCAGTAAAAAACTTTCTCAGTCATTATTTATATAGGTCTAAAACAAAAACTTCCTCAGCTGGATCCCAAGGATGGTATTGAATAAAATCTTTAAGATCATAATCTGGTTATCCAATAACATTCAAACTAGCTAGGGGTGTCAAAACGGGTCGACGAGTTGATTTTGAGCCTAACTCGACTTGACCTCAGTCTAAACGGGTCAACCCAAACCCGACACGATTTTACAAATGGGTCGAGATTTCTAACTCGGACCCAACCTGCACGGGTTGCCGGGTTGACCCGACCCGTGGCCCGTTTGCAAAATGCCAATTCAAAGATGTTGAGCAGGTGCGAGACCAGTAGACCAACAGGGGGCCGGGGCAAAGGCGATTGGGAGAGAGTGTCGTTGCGAAATGCGGGCGACGGGACAAGGGTCGTGATCTTGCGAGCCTGAGTCACGACACCAACGGCGTGCGCAATCTTGCGGCGTCCGAGCGAGGCCAGCGTGAGGTAGGGCCGAAAATTGGAAACGTGGCTAGGCGATGCTAGCGGCATCCGGGTATATATTGATTCATAGATTTTCTTATAAGATTTGCAGCATATTATTTCTTTTTTCATGCATTGATTTCAATTGTATGATTTTGTTTACTTGTTGAGTTATGTACTCATTATATGATTTTTATATAATTTCACGTAAAGGTAATGTGCCTATAGAGTGAGACTAATTAGTGGGTGATAGTTTAGATTTTATTTCTAGCTCTTTGATTTTATCAATTATTTTGTAACATGTTATTGATTATTGTATATATTGTTTTAAAACTTATCATATATGTAAATACTCAATGAACATTAATGTAATTATGTTTTCCACTTGATTACCTCTATGAGCTTTGGTTGATATTTTAAAAAAGATAAAAATATGTATAATTTTTCCAATTTAGATTCCAGGGTGACACAAACTCATAAGGCTTAATATACTCAAGTACATTAAGATTCATAGGAGGAGAATGAGTACAATGACACTCAACAAACAGTGCCATTCAGTTGAAAATCAACTAACACAGAGTGTCATTTAGTTCACAAGCAAGCTCCAAGATCATATGATGGCATATGAAATTTCCTATAAAAAAAGACACTCTCATATTAGCACATTCTTCTTTCAATGGTTGAACAAGCAAGCTTGAATGAAGCATAAACATTGCAAACACACAAGTATTATATTCATGAATGAATTGTGAAAACTAAGTAGTCATAAATCCATAACTCATACTATGCATAAAATAATAAAGTATCAGACAAATATTACAAACCACATAAATTGAGAAAAGTTATGAAGCTCAAATGTAATCCTAAATTTTTATATAAATAAGAAGCATTCAAATTCATAAGAGAGGAAATGAGACTCATTTGAGAAATATCCTTTATGTATGCTATTTATCAAGTCAAAACTTTTCATGAAATAAATCAATATTGACTAAATCCATTCAAAGTGAGCTGAATCACTAAGCATTTCATTGTGGATATTATTTTTTTAAGCTAAACAATCATTATAATATAAATGATAATAATTAATTTGAATGCATTTGTATTAATATTAATAGAGCAAAATTCAAGTTGTTAATAGTGCATTGCTAACCGCCCTCATTGCTCAGCAAAAGCAGGAACTTGATCGGCTTTGGTTTGTGGTGGTGGTTTTCCATAAGTTCTTCTTTCGCCAAATTCTAATGATACAACTGAAAAGGTGCCAATTCCCATCTTTTTACCAGTTTCACCTTTCCCACCCTTCAAGAATTCCAAGCCCAGTTCGTTCTGCGACGAACGCCTGCGCTATTCCAGCCGCAGACGCTTTCCCATCTTCTCTCCACCGAACTGATTCCGACCTCGCAGCTTACCGATTGTCTCTTCTTGCCGTTCTCGCCCGCCGCGGTTTGCTCTCTGCCGCTCGTAATGTCACCAAACGCATCATCAATGCCTCTCCCTCGCCGGAAGCCGTCGCTGCCTTGAACTATGCTGTCTCCCTCGGTGTTCCCATCGACTTTGGTCAGCTCCTCCGCTCTCTCATAGTCGCCGGCCAGCTTCTCAAGGCCGATGACCTCTTCACCAATAGCATCAAAGACAAAGTTCCCATTGATCCCACTGTACTGAATTCTATGATTGAGTGCTACTGCAAGCTTGGGAAGCTGGTCGTGGCCGAAACTTATTTGGACGAACTCGTCAAAATCGGATCTTTGCCGACCGCGAGGGCTTGCGTTGCTGTGCTCCGTGCGCGCTGTGGAGAGGAGAAGTATGTGGAGGCTTTCAATCTCTTTTGCGCGATAGCTGCTCATGAGGGACTTCTTCCACCTTTATCAATCTACAATCTCATGATCTCTGGTTTGTGTTCCATTGGATGCGTGGATCATGCGCGCTTCATGTTTGATTTTATGTTTAACCTAGGTTTACAACTCACTCCGCGGTCATATAAGTGCTTAGTGTATGGACTTTCCAAGGCAAATCGAGTTTTAGAAGCTGAGGATGTATGCAACAAAATGGAATCTCGAGGGTTTTGGCTGGACCGCACGTTGTTTACTTCACTCATAAACGGGTACCAGAAGGAAGGTAGGATGGAATTGGCTTTGAAGGTTTTCAATAGAATGAAAGAGATAAGCTACTGCCAGCCTGATACCTATGCGTATAATACCATTATCCATGGGTTTTTGAAGCTTGGTTATGTTGATTCAGCATGGAAACTCTTCAACCAGATGGTGGAGAGAGGCTTGGAACGGAATGTTGTCACCTATTGCTTGATGATAAACTGGTACAGCAAGAACAGACGTGTAGACCGAGCAATGGAGCTTTTGATGGAGATGCCTGAGTCTGGCATACCCCCCAATTTACAGTGTTACACAGCTCTGATAACTTCACTTTGCATGGAAAGGAGATTGGTTGAGGTAGACCAGTTGTTTGATAAGATGTTGAACAGTGGTATTGTTCCAGATCATGTGATGTTTGCCCTGCTTATCAATAATCTACCACGAGGTCATAGGGCCATGGTGGTTCAGAAAACTTTGCATGCTATTGCTAATATTGACTGCAAGATTGACTTGTTGAGGGTCTCTAATCTTTCTTCCTGCAATGAAGGCTTGCAAAGACAAATTGAAGTGTTGCTTGATGAGATAATGAAAAGTGATGCATTTCCTATTGATCTGATTTTTAATGTTTTGGTTAGTGTATTTTGTACAGAGGGAAAGATTGATGTAGCTTGTACTTTTATGGAAAAAATGGTAAGTTGGGGTTATGAGCCCTCAATCTCTACTTACAATTTCTTAATAAGGTGCATATACAAAGAGGGTCGTTTGGATGATGTTGGCTCACTTGTCAGCCTCATTATGCACCATAGCGATTTGCCTTCTAGTCTGGCTACTTACTCCGTTAAAATTAACGCACTTTGCAAGATTGGGCATGTAGACTTGGCTCTTGAACAACTTGATGAAATGATACACAAGGGCTTTGATCCTACCGTTTCTATTTATGATTCAATAATTGGGTCCTTGTGCAGAGAAGGAAGAATAAGGAAGGCTGACATGACTTTCAATGGCATGCTTAAAGCCGGGGTTAATCCTGATGAGGTAGTGTATGCCACACTTATTAACGGTTATTGTGTAATGGGAAGAGCAGTTCGGGCTTGTCGTCTTTTCGATCAGATGACACAGCGAGGGTTGTTGCCTAGTTCACGTGCTTATAGTGCACTTATAAATGGGCTGATTAAGAAAAACATGTTTAGGAATGCTTGCCATTTTCTTGATAGGATGTTAGAGGATGGTTTTGTTCCGGACACCGTTCTGTACACCATGCTTGTTAATCAGTTCTTGAGGAAAGGGGAAGTTGGATTAGCCTTGGAAATATTCGACCTCATGATAAGGAATCAGATTGAGCCTGATCTTGTTGCATATGGATCTCTGATAACTGGACTTTGTGGTCACAAAAGGGGTGTCAGAAGTCTCTCACTAATCAAAAAATTCAAGAAAACAAGATACATTGTTTTTAGATTGGAATCTAGAGGAAAAGTTACATCCCGAATTCTTCACAGTAAAAGGCTATCTTCCATGTCAATAATGGAAAAGGTCAATTTTGCATTAGGAAAAGTGCAGGATCTTATAAATAGTGGGTTGTTACCGGACCTGCACATCTATAATGGTATAATTCATGGACTTTGTAGAGTTAATAGGATAGAAGATGCTTATAAGCATATTGCTTACATGCATGATAATGGCATTGCTCCGAATCAGGTGACTTACACCATTCTTATGAAGGCTTTTATTAGATCTGGTGATATTAATTGCGCGATCTGCTTATTTAATCAGATGAATTCCAATGGATGTATTCCTGATAAAATTTCATACAATACATTGATAGTGGGCTTTTGTATGGCTGGTAGGGTGATTGAGGGATTATCACTTGCTCATGGGATGCAGAAGAGAGGTCTCCTTCCAAACAAGATTTTATATGACCAATTGCTTCAATGCCTTGTTTCTTGTTGTCCTAGCAATCTAGCTATCCTGCTTTTAGAAGAGATGATCTCAAATAATCATGCGCCACATTCGAGTAATTATAATAGAATACTTTGGGAACTTTCTATGAGGTCCAATTTATTGGAAATTCGCAGAGTTTATAATCTGATTCTTAAAATGGGAAAAAAACCAGATGAGAACACAAAGAGGCATCTTTTGAAAACATGCTACAGTCAAGGAGAATTTGACATGGCTTTGAACATAGAGGAGAACATGCTCATTGGTAATGGCTAACTGTTGATTTTCTGGTACATGATACAAGGTTTCTCAGGTATGCATGAAAGCCATTTCTCCAACATTTTGTGTTCCTTCATTGAGAGGTACTTATTTAATCACTTCCTCATTTTTACTAATTTACTAACCTTCTGTTAACATGGGATTGATTACTTACCATTTTTGTGACATGCACAATTAAGGTGCCATTTCTTTCCAAGGATGCTTGTGTTTTGAAGGACGGTTAGGAAGGAATGTTTATTAGGATTTTATAAGAAAGATAAAAGACAATGCATATCACTGCCTGGGTGTTATAATTTCCCGTTTAATTCAAGAATATTACACCTAATTAGAGCTTTTAAATCTAAGCATTTAAATAGCCTGCCTGAAACACATTTGAATCAATACTTCATATAACTTATTCAAATTTACTTAGAATAAATAAAGAGTAGAACTAGTATCATTCTTCATTCTATAAGGTTAGTTGGTACATTTCAACAATATGGGATCACATTGCGCGTAACCCCCCCCCCCCCCCCCCCCCCCCCCCCCCCCCACCCAGTTGTTACATCTACATTGCAAATGACTATTGGCTATCTTCAATATCAGCCATTCAAATATTTTGATGGAGGGTGAGTAGATTCTGTCCTCTTAAAAGAATTGTAGTCTCTCTCTCATACACACATGAGAATAGAGCTTTCTTCTTAAAGTTGATCCATACAAATTCTAGATCGTTTGAACAAAAAATTGATATTGAGTTTAGATCACATTTCAAACCATCTCAAAACCATTTATAGTTACACTTTATTTGGTTGTTGTTTGAATTAAAATATCTTTTAACTGGGTTGCAATAAGGATCAAATAATTCAGATCACACTTTTGCAAATGGTTCTTTTCAAATTTGTATAATGTCTTAATGGCTTCAAAATGCCTAAGAATTAATAATTTCTACTCATTCTTTGAGGGCATGGAATTTCTAATTTATTAGTAAAGGATATCATTTAATGTTATAGTGTTTTCTCCTTCTCTAGTGGATGAATTATCATGCACTTGATTGGATTATTGAAGCTTGGGATTCCATTTTAAAAATATGTCAATTATTTTACTGGAGATTGGATAGTCAAGGATAATTGTTTTACAGATGGCCCAAGGGGTGAACCGGGTATTATTAACAATGTATTTGACTTGAAAAATATCTTTTAAGTAGGTTGCAATAGTTACATGATTATTTAACAAGAAAAAAAAAAGAAAATAAGCAAAAAAGAATAAATAAGAATACTATGTTATAGGAAATACCTGAGTTCGCAAGCAACCCTAAGGGAATACTTGAGTTCGCAAGAAAAACTATCACTAATTGGAGAGAAAACAACGTAAATAGAGCAAAAATCTAGGCGTAATCAGCCCCAAAAACAATAAAATTGTAATAATAAAACAAACAAACCAATAATAAAGCAAGATACAAGTGATCCTCTATTCGAGAGGAGGATTGTTCTCTCTCAATCTCCAGACACAAGGTCTAGAGCCCTCAAACTCCAAGAGACTCCAAGAGAAACTCAAATCTAAGCATGTCTCTCCCTTCCCCCTACCTCTTCTATTTATAAGCTCTCCACCGCCCACACCTTTCCTAAAAAAATAATATTCAAATAAATTTAAATCCATGGGGCACCGCATATAGGCGACAAGCTTAATAGGTAGGAGGGAGGCGGTTTTGAACCGTCTCCTGTAGCAAATTGTCGGCCCAGGTGGGGCTGGCTAAGGCGGTTCTTTCTGAATCGCCTTAAGAGGCGGTTCCTTTGGAACCGCCATATCAATACCGCCCTCTCAAAGAATCACCTTGTCCTCAAGGTGAAAACAAGGGAACTTATGTGTTATCCTCTCATATGGCTCCCATGTGGTCTCGTAATCTGGGAGGTTCTTCCACTTGATCAACACCTCCTTAGTTCCATCTTTGTTTTGGTGAACCCCTTCCAGCTCTAAGGGTTCCAGAACTACCTCTAAATCTTCAGTGAGTGTTGCTGGTAGCTCGGGACTGGCTGTGTAGTCACCAATGGCCTTCCTCAATTGCGAGACATGAAAAATTGGATGTATAGTTGCTGCCGGTGGTAATTTCAGTCGATATGCTACTGCCCCAATCTTCTCCAGCACTTTATAAGGCCCAAAATACCTTGGAGCTAATTTTTCGTTCCTCCTGTTGGCGACTGTCTTTTATCTATACGGTCGGAGATTTAAGAACACCCTCTCTCCTACTTCAAATTAGATGTCCTTCCTATGCCCATCAGCTTGTTTCTTCATAGTTTGTTGAGCTCTCAGTAAATGCCTCTTCAACTCCTTTAGTATTCGGCCCCTCTCCTCCAATTACTCTTCTACTAATGAAACAAGGGTACTGTTGCTCCCAAAGTGCACCAAGTGTGCGGGGATCCCGTCAGTACAACACCTTGAATGGGGTCATCTGTGAAGCCGAATGAAAGGACGTGTTGTACCAGTATTCTGTCCACGATAGCCACTTGACCCATAGCTTGGGTGTCTCTGACACAAAGCATCTTAGGTATGTCTCCAGGCTCCTATTGACTACTTCCGTCTGGCTGTCTGTCTGTGGGTGGTAAGCTGTGTTCATTTTGAGAACTGTCCCTTGTAATATGAATAACTCCCTCTAGAAATGACTAAGGAATACCTTATCTCTATCTGACACGATTGTCTCTGGTACCCCATGCAATCTGACCACCTCTCTAATGAATGTTGAAGCCATTATCACTGCGGTGTAAGGATGTCGGAGAGGAATGAAATAAACATACTTGCTCAATCTATCTACCACCACCAAGATCACTGTGAAACCTTCTGAACGGGGCAGCCCATCGATGAAATCCATGGACATCTCCTCCCAAACTCATCCTGGTAACGCCAACGTCTGTAGTAGTCCCCCTGCTGACATAGCCAAATATTTGTTCCTCTGACAGATTTCACATCTCGCCACCATCTCTTCTACATCTCTATGCATTTCTTCCAATAAAGCTCGTCCGCAAGTCTCTTATAGGCTTATGCACTCCTGAATGGCCCCCAACTGCACTTTCATGAAATTTCTGAATTAAATTTGGGATGTGGATTGAGGTATGAGGTATCACAAATCTTCCCTTGTACAATAGTATGTCTCCCTCTAAAGAGTACACTGGATGGCTACCATCTTCTTTGAGCAAATCCAACCTGATCCTTCCTAATTCTTCATTTTTTGTACTTTCTTCCTTGATGGCCTCCCAGTCAAGCATCAAAGGAACAGATAATGCCATTGTCTGTAGCTCCCCCATACATCTGGACAAAGCATCTGCCGCCTTATTCTCCACCTCTGGTCTGTACTGAATCTCGAAATCATACTCTAGCAGCTTGGACAACCACCTTTGATGTTCTTTCATCACCATCCTCTATTCTAGCAGGTATTTCAGGCTTCGATGATCTGTCCTAACAATGAAATGCCTCCCAAGCAGGTAGGGTCATCATTTCTGGATGGCCAAAACGATGTACCTTAATTCTCTCTTGTAAACTGATTTCAGCCGAGCTCTAGTCGTCAATACCTGGCTGAAATAAGCAATGGGTTTACGACTCTACATTAGTATTGCACCTAGCCCATACCAAGAAGCATCTGTCTCCACAATGAAGCTCTGAGTGAAATCTAACAAGGCTAGGACCGGTACCATAGTCATCGCTTTTTTCAAGCTCTCAAATGCTGATGTGGCCACCTCCCCCCATAGGAATCCTTCCTTCTTCAACTGTTCAGTGAGTGGTCATGCTATGGAGTTGTACCCCTTAACGAACCTTATGTAGTAGCCTGTTAGTCCTAGGAATCCCCTTAACTTCAGATTTTTCGGCACTGACCACTTTAGCATTGCTTCAATTTTGAACTGATCTGCCGCCACTCCTTTTGATACCACATGGCCTAAGTACTCCACACTGACTTATGCAAAATAGCATTTCTTCAAATTAGCCCTCAGCTGGTGCTCCTGCAGTACTTCTAACACCCTTTTCAAATGCTCCCAGTGCTCTTCCTCTATCCTGCTGTAGACCAGGATGTCGTCGAAGAATACCAGTACAAATCTTCTGAGATAAGGTTTGATAACCTTATTCATAAGGGTTTGGAAAGTGGCGGGAGCATTGGTGAGGCCAAAGGATATCACCAGGAACTCATAATATCCTTCATGAGTTCTAAAAGCCGTCTTGGGTACATCCTCTTTCTTCATTCTGATCTGATGGTAACCTAATTTTAAGTCTATCTTGCTGAAGATCACAGTCCCACTCAATTCATCTAGCAGCTCGTCTATGACGGGTATAGGTAACTTGTCAGGTACAGTTTCCTTATTGAGTGCTTTATAGTTTACACAGAAACGCCAGCTGCCATCCTTCTTTTTCACCAATAGAACGGGGTTAGAAAAGGGACTGGTGTTGGGTCTGATGATCTCTGCCTCCAGCATCTCTCTAATCAACCTTTCTATTTCATCCTTCTGGAACTGAGGGTAGCGATAAGGCCGGACACTGATGGGCGCCACTCCCTCCTTCAATACGATGACATGCTCCTGCTCCCTCTGCGGTGGCAATCCCTGAGGTGGCTGAAATATCTCTTGGAACTGCTGAATCAATGGCTGAATGGAGAGGGGTATGTCTCCTCCCTCCTCCAATCTCGCTCCCTCCAAACTGTGCAACTCCACCAAATACCCTCCGCCTGCCAACTGGATATCCCTCACTATCGTTTTATGAGAAACCAGGGATTTGGAAAGCCCCTCATCTCCCTTAATTACTACCTTTCTTCCATCCACCATCAACTTCATCGTGATTGCTCCCCAATTTACTTTGGTGTCTCCCAAAGTTTGCAGTCATTTCATCCCTAGTATGACGTCCGTGCTCCCTAACTCTAGTGGAAGAAAGTCCTCCCTCACCTGTATCCCCTGGATCGTCAGTCGCTCTCCTCTGCAAATCTCCTGACCTTTCTCTATCTTCCCTGTACCATCATCACTCCGTAACAGTCAGTGTCCACCAATTTCACTCACAGTTGGTCTACGACCTGGGTGGAAATTAAATTGTGGGTTGCCCCACTATCAATCAACATCACAACCTCCCTGTCCTCTAAATCTCCTTTTACCTTCATGGTGTGATTCGTAGTGAATCTCACCACTGAGTTTAGGGAAACCTCAGCCAGATCCAAATGTAGCTTCTCCTCTTCCTCCTCTATCTCCTCCTCACCTTCTTCAGTTTCATTGTCATCGCAGACGGTGAGAACCTGAAGAGTTCTGTCCTTGCACCGATGTCCTGGTCTGTACTTTTCATCGCATCGAGCATGTACCTAGTGGTGAGTCATGCAATGATTTTAAGACTCTGAATTTTAGCCATTAAAAGAGAAGCATAAAAATAATTCTTGTTGTTTTAAACTCCATGAGCAAAGGAAGAAAGCCCATTACCTGCAGTTGTCGAAGCCAAAGTATTCAAAAGAGGAAGCAGGTAAAGTTTAAAAAGTGGTCGAACAGGTAGTGTTACCTTTGGTTCGAGCTCCGACTTCACACGAAGCGTGATGAACTCAAAACAGTGGTCGAACAGGAAGAAAGGTCGTTCCCGAGCACTCCTGCCCGATCGAAGAACTCAGTTGTGGTCGAACACGAAGCAGCTCTCAAAAGGGACGAAGCGGAAGAAGCGCACTCGAAAGATAAGGAATTTGTTCTTCGCTGTGAGCTTCGTCGAATCCTAATGAGGCGTCGCCTCACGCTGCCTCGAGGCGTTACGCCTCGACGCGTATGCCTCGTTGAAAAAAATGCACGCCTCGTCAAATACATTGAGGCTTAAGCCTCAAGGCGTCGGGTTAGCGCCTCGAATTGAGTCGCGCCTCTGTTCGGATTCCTCAACCGCTTTTTTAATCGTTGCTGCTGCTCGGATCTCCGCCTTCAACTCTTTCATGAAATTTTCCTCCAATACTGTATCTGAGAGTCGCTCCACCCTGCTAGCTAGGTGCTCAAACTGCTCCCAGTAATCTGCTATTGATCTCTCCTGTGTTAGAGCAAAGAACTGCTTGTAGAAGTCTCCTCCCCGATCTGTTTGAAAAAAATCTTTTATGCAGTCTTTAAATTCCCTCTAGTTCCTGATCGACCTCCTATGGTCTCTCCACTGAAACCACGACAGGACTTTCCCTTCTAAGCACAATCCGGCTGCAGTTAGCTTCTCCTCCTCCATCAGCCCATTGACGGCAAAGGATCGCTCCACCTTGTAAATCCACTCATACACATCTTCTCCTTCAAATATGGGCATCTTCACCTTCCTCACCTTTTGATCCCCTCATTGCCCCGGATTCTTCCATAGTTTCTTCTCTCTCAAGTGCTAGGTGCCCCCCAAGTTTCCCGGTCTTCTCTTGCCCTGCCATAGCCCAAACCCCCTTCGAAATCTCCCCTTCTTTCTTCAAAATCAGCGCCTCGGCAGCCATAGTACCCCTCCTGGCTTTCCTCGTATCCGCCTCCTCTTTCTTCCTTCTGGACAGACTCCAGATGAGGTCTTCTTCCTTCTCCTTCCATGATTTCCGCCTCATCTTCCTCCCTACGAATTTGAATTCGTACCTTTACCCTCCTTCCCTTTTTCCACTGAAGCCGCCATTCTGTTTTGAATTTCCAGCATTTTTTTCATCATCTCTCGAAGATCGGCGACTTGTCCTTCCATTGAAGAGATCCTTTCCTCCATCGTCGTTTTGATTTGATTTATCTCCCCTTCAAGTCTTTCCTCCAAGGCATCCACTTTTTGGCCGCCATCACAATCCGGAGTTTGTAGATTTATAAAAGCAGGATTTGGAAAAGAAAAACAGCAACTTCTTCCGATTTGGAGCGAAAAACTGCTGCTGGAATCCATTGAAATCAGCCCTCCACCGGTCCCAAGACTTACTATGATACTAATTTAATAGGAAATACTTGAGTTCGCAAGGAACCCTAAGGGAATACTTGAGTTCGCAAGCAAACCTATCACTAATTGGAGAGAAAACATCGAAGATATAGAGCAAAAAATCTGGGCATAATCAGCTCCAAAATAATAAAATTGCAATAACGAAACAAACAAACCAGCAATAAAGCAAGATACAAGTGATCCTCTATTCGAGAGGAGGATCGTTCTCTCCCAATCTCTAGACGCAAGTCTAGAGCCCTCAAACTCCAAGAGATTCCAAGAGAAACTCAAATCTAAGCATGCCTCTCCCTTCCCCCTACCTCTTCTATTTATAAGCTCTCTACCGCCCACCCCTTTCCTAAAAAAAAAATAATATTCAAATAAATTTAAATCGATGGGGCCCCACATATAGGCGGCAAGCTTAAATAGGTAGGAGGGAGGTGGTTTTGAACCGCCTCCTGTAGCAAATTGCCAGCCCAGGTGGGCCGGCTGAGGCGGTTCTTTCTGAACCGCCATATCACGATGCTTTTATGTTATTCGGCTTAATGAGTCTATTTCCATGCTGAGGTGCAATGCCATCTAGAATTACCGCAATCCCCATAAAAAATCCTTTTCTCTATGGAGGTGAAATCTCTACAATCTTTTCTATTAAGGGGAATTGTACTAGCCCAGGTGAGGCCGGCTGAGGCGGTTCTTTCTGAACCTCCTTAAGAGGCGGTTCCTTTGGAACCGCCATATCACGATGCTTTTATGTTATTCGGCTTAATGAGTCTATTTCCATGCTGAGGTGCAATGCCATCTAGAATTACCGCAATCCCCATAAAAAATCCTTTTCTCTATGGAGGTGAAATCTCTACAATCTTTTCTATTAAGGGGAATTGTACTATTTATCTTAGGTGTGGGTAAAGGTATTATCTCTTAGTCTTTCCACATGAATAACTTTGCCAAAATACATGACCAGTACAGAAGAAGTACAAATACAAAACAATCTTAGACATGAATCATTAGTTATGGAAGAATCAAGGATCTAGATCTAGACATCAAAGTTGAATGGCGATTGCTAGCCATTTTTTTTTTTTTATTGTTTCCTCTTTCAAAAAAAAAAAAAAAATGGCGATTGCTAGCCATCTTTCCTCTTTCAAAAAAGAATCTCCAATGGTTAAAAATATTTTGCAATAGGGAGTTAGAGTTGTTCTTGGTGGCTAAGGTTAGGTTTTCAATGTGCTTGATTAATTCGAGTTTACATTTAATATACATATACATAGGCATATATCATAATTTGGTATTAGCGAAGTAAATTAGTTAATAGTTTGAAATATACTATATTACCACGAATTTATCCTGTAGAATAAAGTCATTTTTTTATAAAAGTCTACAATTAGATGGATTGATTACATTTAATTAAAAATTTTCATTTATAGGTTTTTAGGTGCTCAAATACTTTGTGAAGGCCCATAAAGGATTTTACGGAGACCGGTTAACCTTTGTAAAGACCCACTAATAATAAAGGTATCTCAAACACTTTACGTAGTGGGACCATGAGTTTACAAGAACTTGTTAAGTTTGTAAAGACCTATAAGTACAATCAAATTTCATAGTTGACTTTTCTTATTTCTTTCTATAATTGTTTTTGCAAAATCTATTTAGTTAGTATTCCAAATGATACTTTAGCATATTTTGAAAGAAATAATATATCATAATATATGAAAAATGTCATTTTTTGTTTTAGTATAACTTAAATATATATTTTTTTGCTCTTTGTATTCTTCGATGCCTCGTCATGTGTTTCTTACATGTGAAGAGCAAAATGAAATATTTTAAAGCTAAGTGTTTCATTTAGGTCAAAATGGCTTTTTCTAAATATTTACACAACATTTAACAAACCATACAAATAATTTCTTTGCATGTTTATTATTATCAAAATTAATTATGCAAAGTGTAGGCTTATGGGTTCAGCAAAAGAAAACTTAATCCATCTTCTTGGAATTGGAAGATCTGGTTGTCTAGTTTCACCATCCATATACATAATTGTAATTATCTTCAATTTTGTGCAAGCCTTCTCTATGACACTCTCTGACATGAATATGTCAAGGTAGCTGGATGAAGTCCTTCACTTGGTTCAATATTGGGCTGTGGGCATGGGGCCGGTACTAGTATTTCTTTCATAGCCAGGAGCAGCAATAGTATTTTTCTTTATAGCCGTCTGCCACCTCATGAGCACATCCTGTTTACTCGACGTATTGCTAAGATGTTATAGCTATTTCCTTTCCTCTGCTGTTTTTCTTCTTGTCCACAGATAATTTAAAGGTTGTGTTTGTTATCCTTTTTGCAGCGTAAGCGTTTCTATGGTTTTTTGGCATTTTGCAGGTCATCATACACAAACTTCCAGCGTCACTATATCAAACATTTGCTCTCTATTCTTTTGAAGCCTTCATCGTGCCTATAACCAAGAAAATTGGAATAGGGCAAATGATTAATTGTTTGTGCCCCTCCCTCTCTGCATACGAAGACATACCGGCCAAATTTTTTCCATAAATAAACACCAATAAGAAAGGCCACAAAGAGAAGAAAAAAAAAATTCAATTGTCTTGGTGTTTTGTTGAGAGATGTTCTATATTTAGCTATGAGGCCAACAAGGCTGGTCTGGTCTGTGTGATTCTTTGCTGAGTAAGGTTATATTTCTTGTGGTAAGCAACCTGCACTCTGCTGAAGTCATTTTGAATAAATGCATTTAGAATATCTTTGCTAATTGTATTTAATAAATTTTTGGCCCTAGACACAAGAACAAAGATGAATGATTGCCATGAAGCCAATCTGCCACAAATAGCTTGATAAGGTCATTGGTCATCATGTCCAATAGGCTAAAGGCTAACCATGTGAGAGCCATCCATAAGGTACACTATGCATTTCAACTACTTTTTTTGTCTTGTGAGTTTAATGGATTGATCATTTTAGAATACTAATAGAACAATAGATCAATCATGCTCGAATACTAATAGAACTTTTGGTAAATTTATGCATGCTTATGACCTAGTTTTCATTAGATGTCGTACACGTGCATTAAATAAGGTGTTGCTAATTTACCTAATCTACTAGCACACTCGAGCATTATTTATTCTAGTGATAACTGGTGCAAGCTATGCAATGAATTTATATTTTATTAAATGGCAAGTAAACTGTTAAATTCGGAGAATTGGGGAGGGAAAATGGCTTCACCTTTATGCACAAACTATCCCTATTTATACATCTATACAAGATATCTTAATAAGAAAATAAATAATTATAAAATATTGCATAATTGCACTAATATAATCCTTCCTAAATAAGCCACCAAATATGGAAGAAGGAGATTGGCGTGATCCAGGTGAACCACCCATGGATCCTCATATTGGCCATAGGATCAAGAGGGAAGGAGTGAATGGGATGGCTGGGACGATATTTGACACTCCTCAAGATGGGGAATACAAATCTGTCATTCTCAGCTTGATAATCAATCCCAAAAAGGAAAAGTTATCAAGTTCCTTGGTAAGAATATCTGGTAGCTTATCTTTTGACGAGACATTATAAATATAAATAAGTTTACTGTCCAATTTTTCTTTTATGAAATTTCTGTCAACTTCTATGTGCTTGGTCCTGTCATGCTGAAATGGATTATGAGCTCTATTGATTGTTGATTTATTGTCACAGTGTAGCTTCATGGGTCCTTCCCACTTAATCCTTAGGTTTTCTAAAATCATCTTAATCCACAGTAGCTCATATATACCTAAGGCTATAGCTTTGAACTCTGCCCTGCACTAGACCTTACCATCACATTCCGTTTCTTGCTTCTCCATGTAACTCGGTTTTCTCCAAGGATTATACAATATCCTGAGGTAGATCATTTATCTATTAATGATTATGCATAATTTGTATCAATATAAGCTTTTGGGGTTATTTCACTTCTCTTATGAAGAGAATCCCCTTTCTTGAATTTCCCTTGAGGTAGTGCATATTCTATCTACTGCTTGCATATGAGTTTGCTTTGGATTCTATATAAACTGGCTGACCATGCTTACAACAAAGATTATATCTGGTCTGGTGTGGGAAAGGTAAATCAATTTCCCTACAAGTCCATGGAAAGCTCCCTTATCTATGTTTGGATCATCTTTTGCTTCCCCCAATTTGAGATTTGGTTCTATTGATGTTGGTGTCGGTTTACAAGCTAGTTAACATATTTCTTTAAGAATATTAGTAATGTATTTCTATTATGAAATAAAGATTCTTCTGCTAGAGCGGGCAACTTCAATTTTTAGGATATATTTCAATTTATCAAGTTCTTTGATCTCAAATTCCTTGGCAAGACATTTCCTTAGCATCACTTTTTCTTTTTTATCATTCTCAGTCAAGATGATATCATCCACATAAAACTATCAAAATTGTGACTCTTCCTGAGTCTAAGTGCTTGAAGAATAACATGTAGTCCCCCTGGCTCTACCGATATCCATTGAATGGTATAACATTTGAGAATCTTCCAAACTAAGCTCTAGGTAATCGCTTTAGCCAATATAGAGCTTTTTTTTTACCTACACACTTTAACACCCCTATAATTTTTTTTGAATATTTATGGAATCTCCATAAATATTTTCCTCCAATTTTATGTGTAGGAATGCATTTATGTTATCCAATTATTCTAGATGCCAGTTATAATTAGCTATTTGGGAGAGCATGATTCTAAAAGTGTTCATCTTGGTCATATGTATAAAAGTTTCCTGGTAATCAATGTTGTATGTCTGACTGTACCCTTTCTCTACTAGTCTCGCCTTATCTCTTTTCAGCATACCATCGACTTTGTATTTCATAGAGAATGCTCATTTATATCTGATTGATCTTTTTCCTTCTGATAGGTCAATGATCTCCCATGTATTGTTCTTCTCTAGGGTTGCATTTTATTTTTCATATCACTTTTCCAATTCTCATCATATAAAGCCTCAGAAATATTATTAAGAATATAAATATCATTAAGTGTAACCAGAAAATTTTTGTTTGAATGTGAGAAATTATAGAAGGATACAAAGTTGGTTATGGGATACACGAGAGATTTTTTAGGTGATCTTGTATTTACCTCAATTTCAGGAGACGGTTGAGATTCTTGGATCTATTCTGGAGCATAGTTTGGATTTGTATGTCTGGAATGTACCTTTACAAACCTTATGTTATCCCTAATAGCTTTGTCCTCAATTTCCTTGGCTTTAGTACGTTTCAGATTTAGGTGGATCGGTTTGAGGTGGAGTAGGAAGGTCAAGGGGGTAAACTTATTTTTATCATCTTCCTTAGTTTTAGTCACCCCCTAAAGATGAGGCTTGGTAACATAGGATTTTTGTTTGTCAAAAGTAACGTCAACGGATACAAGAGTTTTTTTTGGTAGAGGGGTGATAATACTTATAATATTTCTCGGTGGATGAATATCCAACAAAAATATATTTGTGTGCTCTTAGATCTAATTTTCCTCTATTTTGGTTATTAATGTGAACATAGACAGTGCACCCAAAGATTCTGGGTGTGAGGTTGTTATGAGTTCAAACTTTAGGATAAAAGAGGACAAAATATCAATTAGTGTTTTTAGTCCTAATGTTTTTTAAAGTAGTTGGTTTATGAGATATATGGTAGTCAAAAAGGCTTTCCTCTAGTAGGATTTTGGTACATTGTGGTGGAATAGAAGTGCATGGGTTATGGTAAGAAGGTAGCCATTTTTTCTATCTATAATTCCATTTTGTTGTGGGGTGTGAATGCAGGAAGACTTATGAATGATACATTCTTTTTGAAAGTAAGAGGATAGGGTTTGGTTAAAGTAATCTTTGGCCTTGTTGGAACGAAACATCCTTATTTTTACCTTAAATTGGTTCTAGATCATAGTGTGAAAAATGGAGAGAATAGTGCTAACACCAAATTTATTTTTGAGGAGAGATCCAAGAGACTCTAGTGCAGTCGTTAATGAAGGATGCAAACTATAGGGACCTTGAAATATTGGGAATATTTGAGGGGGTCCCCATATGAATAAGGTAGAAAATAGTATGACATTTCTCATTTTTTATTTGAGAAAAAGACTCATTTTTTCTTGGCTAACATGTTTTACAATGAAATGATTTGTTTTTCAACTCATAAAAAAATTTTGGATTTATATTTTTAAGACATCAAAAGATAGATGTTCAAATCTAAAATGATGAAGCCAAATAGTTAATTTTTTATTAGAGAGGGATAACATAGAATAGCTATTTTCGATAATAGTGGATATGTTTAGCTCTTCTCGGTAGTACAGTCTAACTTTTTTCTTAACAAGTTTAATCTTCTTCCTTGATCTTTGGTTCTGAAATAAACGATATATAGGTTTAAATAAGACTTGATAATTATGGTCACTAGTAAGTTTTTGAATGGAGATTAAGCTTGTGAATAATTGAGGTACGTGAAACACATTTTTGAGAGTGAGGGAGGGAAAGAAGGGTATGTCTCTTGGCCTACTACTATGGCAAGAAAACCATCAATAGTGATGATTTTCTTATCGCTTCGGCAAGGAGTGTAATTGATGAAGTGGGTAATGGAGTGTGTCATATGATCTGTGGCACTTGTGTCAATGATCCATAAACCTTTCAGATGCTTTCTAGAGACACTTAATCTGATGGATATATGAAAATTACCTAAAAGTGCAAGAGACGAAAATGCAGATGGTTTTTCAAGGGATACCAATAGTTATTTTAGGTTATTAATATCTTCTTTGTTGAGCTCTCTGAAGTTGGACTGTTTCTGGGTTGGGCTGACTTATTGTAGTGTTAGTTATCTACTTCTTTGATTTCACTCCTTGGGGGCTTTTCATGTAACTTTCAGTAGGTCTCCTTTGTGTGTATTGATTTTTTGCACAAAAGGGAGTTTTTTTGTCTTTGTGTTTTGAGGAATCCTTACCTCTTTCCTTCCATGGTGCCTCTTTAGTTGGCATCGTTATTAAACCTTCAACAGCCTTTGGTTCTAGCATCACCCCTTAGTGGTTTTCCTCAACACGAATCAAAGAAATAGTCTTATTTAGTGAAGGTGTCTCCTCTTTTCCAATGATCTAAACTCTAATTTGGTCAAACTCCGCATTTAATCCTACAAGAAAGTCATACTCTATCTTTCTTAATAAAGTTTTTCAGGATAACAACATCTTCTGGATACTTGATTTCCATGCATATGTAGTGATCAAGTTCTTATCATAAGCCTTGAAGGTGAATGACATATTCAGTTATGATCTTGTTTCCTTGATTTTTGCTTCGCACCTTGACCTTTATTTAAAAAATTTGAGCAGCATCTTGAGCTTTTGATAAGGTTTGCTTGGCGGCATCCTATATGTCCTTTGCAATGGACAAGAACATGAGAGTATTACTAATTTATGGAGTCATGGAATTCCACAATCATAACATAACCATGGAGTCCGTTTCATCCCATGCTCAAAAGTTAGGATCCCCTTCTTTTGGTCTTACCCAAAGGAGGCGATTCATCCTTCCTTTCCCTTTCAAGTAGGTTTTTACAAATTGAGATCATTTTAAATAATTCTTCCTATTTAAGCGATAGGAAATATTTGGGAGGTTTTCTTTTCCTTGGTGCACCATAGAGTCCTACATTTGGTCAAAAGCTTTGGAAGGAATTAGCTTCAGACATTACAACGACAAAAAGTAGCGATGAAGGCTATATTAAGTAGGGAAACAATGAAGGTTGCGTCGGTTATAGATGGGATAACAACAACAAGGGAAGGCTGTCAATGAAGGCATGATAATAGAAAGAAAAAAATTTCTATTTGCGGCAAGTTTCAGGGACAACAGTAGAAAAATACGTCTCAAACGGCTCAGTCGTTGGCATGCAAATCTCCTCCTTCCCAAGCCGTTCGATTCCGCCTAGACGTAAAAAAAGCACTCAGCAACCAAGTATCCTTTTTTTCGGTTTGGTCCTAGTTCATGCCTGAATAGACTCCTATTTGATCAGAATAGTATAGGAGCACACAAGGCTTTTGATCCCTCTGATCGAACCGCAGAAAGGAGTGTAGGTCTCACACTCTTGCTCGTCCTGGCCCTAGATCCTCACGAGAACGCTGCTCTATCTCCCTTTCAGTCTTGGACACACGAAAGCAGAAAGGAACTCCCAGGTTTGTTTGTTTCTGCCTTTTGACCCATGCAGGGAGTCTCTCTCTCAGTCTTGGATGCACGAAGGAAGCAAAAGGACTGAATATGGATAGCAACAAGGCAGCCTGGAACAGTAACCCTCAGAATTTCGGTAATAAAGGCCGGCGGTGGGACAACAGGGAAAGCGAATTATGTATCCTTAGGCTCTAGTACCATGTTAAATTTAAAGATTTGAAGAGGGAAAAAGGCTTTACCTTTATTGCACCATTTATAAATCTATACAAGATGTCTTAATAAGGAAACAAATAATTACAAAATAATGCATAATTGTACTAATATAATCCTTCATAAATCAGCCTCCCGAATATGAAAGGAGATTGACATGATCCAGGTGAGCATCCCAAAGATCCCCATGCTTGCCATAGGATGAAGAGGCAATTGACAGCTAGGATGGCTAGGACGGTATTTGACATAAACTCATCTTTCCCGAGTCAATTGAGTAGATGCACCTAGTTTTTCTTCTGGTTGAATTGAGTTAACACAAGAAGAAAGATCAAAGATCAATAATGAATGACATGATGCCTGCCCACCACTAGTAGTTTTGTTAAGGAGATCTGTTATGATGATTAATTGACCAAGGATTATCAACCATTGATTGACATCTGTAAGGCACTACCATGGATGCTAACTATTTCAGTTTTCTGGTCAGCTTAATGAATTGATTCTGTTCTAAAGAAGTATCTGCTTTCTTTTTAATATGTTGTGATCGTCTCCTTTCCATTAATAGTGAGCTCATATTCTTGTGTGCTACTTGGTTTATACTTATGAAGTTGCAGGAAATGAGGTGGTACTACTGTTGTTATTTGGCACAAGCAATTCGCTGCACCGATCAGTATTGTGCATATTGAAAACTGGTATGTGAAATTCAATGCTCCTCAGATTCATTGTGCCAATTATGGCGAAACTAATTCTCTTTAATGTTGTTCTTTAAGGTTATTCAGTGGAGTGGACACGTTTTCCACTGATTATGCATTGAGGCGTAGCTTTAAAAGCTTATTTTTGGGCGTTATGCTTTTGCTTTTATAGTTGCTTCTAGGACTTTGATAGGAAACACTTGTAGATCTCAAGTATTTCCTATCAATCTTCGGAAAACAGCTAGTTTTCTCCACAATTGTCCGCACAAAACCACAAAAACAGTAGATAATTTGTATTATTTGATGAAAGGAAAATAGAAAATAGCTAGATACAATTGATCCTCAATTCGAGAGGAGGATCGATCTCTCCCAAATCTCTAGACGCCGCTAGAGCCCAAAGAAAAACCTAATTCTAAGAGATCTCAAATTTCAGCCAAATTCAAGATGCCCTAACCCTAGGAAAATAAAGTATTTAATGCATACAAATCAAAAGAAAATCCCTAAACAGTCTCAACATTCAATTTCCCTCCTAATCTTCCTCAAAATTCCTTCCTAAAATGCTCTCGTGGGATCGCGGCTCGCGCGACATCCGCCAGAGGCGGAATAGCGTCGTGGTTTCACCCGTAAACCGATCCAGTGGACCGGTCTAACAATACTCCCCTCCCAAAGATCCACCTTTTCCTCAAGGTGGAAATATGCTCATGTTGCCGTGGAGGTGACCATCCTTGAGGTGGTTCAAAATCTTTACCAAATTGCTGAGTCAAGGGCTACACTGAAAGAGAAACATCCCCTCCCTCCTTCATCCTGATCCCATCCAGCTTGTGTAGTCCCACTAGATATTCTTCCCCCACCTCTTGTATATCCCTAACCATGGTCTTAAGTGATGTCATGGCTTTAGATAGTCCCGCATTTCCCCTTATAACCACCTTTCTCCCATCCACCATTAATTCCATCATGAGTGCTCCCCAATTGTTCTCGGTTTCCCCCAAGGTTTGCAACCACTTCATCTCCTAGATGACATCAGTACTTCCTAACTCTAGTGGGAGAAAGTCATCCCTTACTTGAATCCCCTAGATGGTCAACACCACTTCTCTACAGATCCTCTGACCTTTCTCCACCTCCTCTGTACCCATCATCACCCCATAACAACCGGTGTCCACCAATTTCACTCCCAATTGGTCGACGTCCTGAGTGGAAATGAAATTATGGGTAGCCACACTATAAATTAGCACCACCACCATCCTTCCCTCTATCTCGCCCTTCACCTTCATGGTTTGATTCATAGTGAATCCTATCATTGAGTTTAGGGAAACCTCAGCCAGATCTAAATGCAACTTCTCTTCTATCTTTTTCACCGACTCCCCCTCACCTCCCTCATCAGTTTCCTCGTCATCACAGACGGTGAGAACCTGAAGAGTTTGGTACTTGCACTGATGTCCTGGCGTATACTTATCCTCGCACCTGAAACAAAATCCCTTTGCCATCTTCTCCTGCATCTCCTTCTCTGTTAGCCTTTTAAAATTTTCCCCACTCCCTCCTACTGGCTTCTCCCTGGTAGTCTCATTAATGCTGCCTGATGCAGGCCCCTTGGGTGCTAGAAGAGTGGTCGTTGTCCTATAAGAGCCTCCTGAGCCGTTGTTCCTGGCCCCCTTCTCCAGATTCTTCTGATTTTCCACTAGTTGTGCTAACTTTATTGCCTCCCCCAAGTCACTAGGCATCAGAACTTTCACTGCCGCTCGGATCTCTGCCTTCAACCCCTTCATGAAGTTCCCCTCCAATACCGTATCTGATAATCGCTGCACCCTATTGGCTAGGTGCTCAAAGTGCTATTGGTGGTCTGCTACTGATCCCTCCTGTGCCAGAGCAAAGAACTGATCATAGAAATCTCCTCCCTGATCGGTTTGGAAACGTTCTATTATGCAGTCCTTGAATTCCCTCCAGTCCCTGATAGGTCTCCTCTGGTTTCTCCACTGATACCATAACAGTGCCTTCCCCTCCAAACATAGGCCTGCTGCTGTCAACTTCTCCTCCTCTGTTAGCCCATTAACGGCAAAGTACCTCTCCACCTTATAGATCCACCCATATGCATCCTCCCCTTCGAAGATAGGCATCTTCAACTTCCTCACCTTCTGATCTCCACCATTCCCCCTTATTCCTCCATAGCTTCCCCTCTCCCAAGTGCTCGGCCCACCCCACATCTCCCGGTTTTCCCTTGCCCTGTCATAGCTCAAACTCCCTTCAAATTCTCCTCTTCTTCCTTCAAAATCAGCACCTCAACAACCATAATGTCCCTCTCGGCATTCCCAATCAGCACCCTTTTGCTCCGTCCCTCCATACCCATGCTTTTCCTCATACCTACCTCCTCTATCCTCCCTCTAAAAAGGCTCCAAATCGGGTTTCCTTCTTTCTCCCTCCACGATTTCCACCTCATCTTCCTCCCTATGAATTTCAGAATTCGTGTTTTTTCTTTTCTCCTCTTTTGCCACGGAAGCTGCCGTTTGGTTGTGAATTTCCAACATTTTCTTCACCATGTCCCGGAGATCAGCTACTTGTCCTTCTATGGAGGAAATCCTTTCCTCCACCGTTGTCTTGATTTGGTTCATCTCCCCTTCAAGCCTTTCTTCTAGCCCATCAATTTTCATGGCCTCTATCTCGATCCGAACTTTTGTAAATCCAAAAATTCGGGATTTGAATTAAAAAAACAACACTTCGTCCCTTCTCGACCAAAAATTGGGCGCCGAACTTCGCCAAAATCAACCAACGAAAGGTCTCAAGACTTGCTCTGATACCAATTTGATAGGAAACACTTGTAGATCTCAAGTATTTCCTATCAATCTTCGAAAAACAGCGAGCTTTCTCCACAATAGTCCGCACAAAACCACAAAAACAGTAGATAATTTGTATTATTTGATAAAAGGAAAACAGAAAATAGCAAGATACAATTGATCCTCAATTCGAGAGGAGGATCGATCTCTCCCAAATCTCTAGACGCCGTTAGAGCCCAAAGAAAAACCTAATTCTAAGAGATCTCAAATTTCAGCCAAATTCAAGATGCCCTAACCCTAGGAAAATAAAGTATTTAATGCATACAAATCAAAACGAAATCCCTAAACAGTCTCAACATTCAATTTCACTCCTAATCTTCCTCAAAATTCCTTCTTAAAATGCTCCCATGGGATCGCGGCTTGCGCGGCATCCGCCAGAGGAGGAATAGTGTCGCTGTTTCACATGTAACCGGTCCCGCTTAGACCGGCTGGACCGGTCCAGTTTACCTGTCTAACAGACTTTTATTTGAAGTGTTAGCATGTCTGCTAATAATTAAAAACAATAATGCCATTTTGTCTATGAATCTAGAGACAAATAGAAGATATATTTAGGTATATCAAACAATAATGCCATTCTTTAGTAAATTGGCTAATGTGAAAGATTGTATTCATGGTTTATTCAACTTTTTATAATGCCGATTTATTTAAGTATTCTTGTATATTTGTTCCATCATGAATCGTATCTTCCCTTCTAGAAGAGCTGATAAATCCTGGGAATCAGGGATATGCGTGGGAATAATTTTCATCATGTAATGATTGCTTTGCAGAATAGTTAATCATGAATGCCATGTGGAATGTTATGTGTGTGTTTTCGTCTTTCTTATTACCTTGTCTCTTTTGTATGTGCGTTGAATGTGCCCTGAGATTCTGAATAAACTTTTTACGAATATTTTATCACATGAAATGTTGAAGAAGTTGATCAGGTATGTTTATCCATATTTTTGTGTTTCTGGTATGTGCATGTGATAATCTTCTTTTTATATAGTTCTAGGACAAAAAATCTCTATAATGGAAAGGAGACGATCACAATGCAAATAAATCAATAATTACAATTCTTCGAAATACAAAAATCTCTATAACAAGCCGATGTTCAATTTGCTTCCATTACCTCATCCTTTCAAATCAGCGCCTTTATGAATTTCTGTAAGACCCAATCAGGCGTGTTACATTACTTAAAGATATTGTAAAACTTATTTTAAAGTTAATTATAAATTACTGTTAAATAAATATTAATATTTAATTACTGTTAATTATTCTGTAGTCAAATATCTTAATCTAATATATAAATTAAATAATAATCCTGTTTCCAGTCAGGCATCCAAAAAGGCATGGGTTGGCTTTCACGTTAATGGAAACTGATTGGAAATAGGAATTTCTGAAGGGATGCTGCTTTTGGATTATTAGAGAGAGAGTAGTTATAGATTGAGGGCTCACATTCCTATCCTTATCTGAGTTTGGATTGCATACAAGCCGTTGTTGTCATGGCATATAAAATTCGCAGACTTCCCTGTTCACAATTCAGCTTTAGGTGATTCCGGGAGTGTAAAGAAATCCGTGGAATGGTCAAGGAATTCGCAGTTTTCCTGTAGCAATAGGCGGAGAGAATTCCTGTAGCAAGGATCGCAAGTCTCCTGTTGCAAGCAGCGGCTTTGGTTCCGTAGACTTCTAGATTTATGAACATTGCATTGTAAAGGAAATTCTATTGTAACATTGAAGGAAGGAAAACAAATGCATGTAAGTGAAATGATCAGATTTTTAATGAACTTATTAGAGATCAGTAACCAAGATTTTTATGTGATTAATTTAGAATTTTATGATGAAATTGTAGATTGAAGTAATTTGAAGGAACAATGGTTTTGGTGTGGTATTTTGGAAAGTAAGAGTTGAAGTACAATAAGTGGTAGAAGAGAATGATTCTTTGGACTATGCAAAGTAGAAGTTACGAGGTTACTTGCAATCGAAGAAGAGTATGAGGTGGAGTTAAAAAGACGAATCAGCAATGAGGTAAGAAATGCAAAATTAATGTTTAAAAAAAACTTGTGTTATGAATCATTTAAATTGCTTTTGAAAGTTTTTTCTCCAATATTTTGAATATGACCTACTGCTTATACCTTTGCTATTACATAAGTTCAAGATAATGTTTTGTAAGGTTATTTAAAAGCTTTTCAATTTAAGAAGGTTTTGGAAAGATATAAATATTTCTTGAAAATTTATGCATTTTAATCTTACACAAGATATATATATCATAAATGATGATGAAGGCATATATGATATGTGATTATGAAAGAATGTTGAATACTTAACTAATGTAAAATTTGACTGTATATGATGTCTTTATCTTTCATAAATTTTACATTAATAGCCAAATCTTTCACAGAAAATTTATATTCAACAAAAATCCAAAATCATTGAAGCATAATGTTAACTCTAACTTTTAATATTTTTTTTTTCAGTAATGATCTCAATATTGTAATTATTCATGTTATGCTATTTTAATCGTTAATTAATTCTGCATAACTTGTTGAGCCTCATAGCTCACCAGCATTTTCTTACTGACTATTTTTACAGGAAAAGAGAAGGAAAAAGTGGAGGAAGTTTGATATACAAGTATTTAAGTTGTATGTTAATGTTTATTTTAAATTTAGAAGTCTACTCTTGAGGTTAGTAAACAATTTTAATGTTGTGTTATTTTGTATTTGTTTGGATTTCCTTAGTGGCTCTGTACTAGGTCCTTCATAAAATGACGGAATTATTAGATGCTTCCTGTGTTGTATTAGATAATGTATATATGATCCTTTTATATAGACCTGAAATGAAATAAAAGGTGAGATGTTTATTAATGAAAATGATATGTTTAATTCTTATTACACTCTACAGTACTGTAAGGGGTACTGTGGAGTATTACAATTTCATAGACAAGAATCTTAATACTTTGTGTATTGACCGTCCATATACTCCACTCCATCAAAATACTTCCTCCTCCGCTAGCATCCTTGGTTCCACCGGCTGAATCCTCTCTCCATAACTATCTCCTTCTATGACATGTTTCTCTTTTTTTTGTTTACATATCATCTGCAATTATCCTATTCTACCTTACCCAAACAATCTCAGCATTTGTTTAATCCACCACAAGATTTACCTCAACCTGACCATCTTTTTCATCTTCCATCCTTATCTCAACTAGTTAACATATGTCTTTATCATGCCACATTTTCAGAAGGATGCTAATGGTACTTGGCATTTTTGCATTAACTCTAGAGCCATTAATATATACCATTCAAGATAATTTTTCAATTCCAATAGTAGATGAATTTTTAGATGAACTACATAAAACTTTTTATTTTTCAAACTTTATTTTCATTCTACCTTTAAGCAATAGAAATTAAATTTTTGGATGATGTCACATGAAAATTTTGTGCCACCCTCTCTTCATCTTTTCCTTCTCTCAACCTTGGGGACAAGATTCCTTTCCATGTGATAAGAGTGTTATGCATCAACAATATATCTTTAGCCAAATAAAGTGCAAATTAAATAGTAAGCACTAGTTTTTTTCTTGTATTATATTGTAAGTTTGTCTTAGGTAGACCGATTATATATTATAAACTTAATCTATTTTGTAAACTTGGTTTACCTAAGCATTATAAATACCCCTCCTATTATAAGAAAATTGTGGGCTCCAAAAATTCGGCCCCGGCCTCCCCGCCGCGCAACTGATTGTTTTGCTTTTTGTTTTTGGCAAGGGAGTTTTAACGGAATTAGTTCCGGGGTAAATTTTGGAAGGCATATGGGTTTGTAGATAAGACACTACCTAGAGATTTCGCCCTCATTTTGTGAGGACTTTATGATCTGAGTTCTGGTTTCCTATAGGCGCAAGCCCCTATAGTTAATTACCCCTCCCGATCACGAGAGAGAACTTTCTATTAAGGCTAGTCGTCAATCAGATACATTGAATATACGTGTTATCTGGCATATAGTAGCAGCAATAAGTTTAGATTTGGAAATTCAAAGGGTTTGGAATGTTGGAAGTTGAATGTTTGATATTTAAAATAACAATTTTTACCATATTGTACTTAAAGCAGATGGTGGGGGAATGGATGATGGGCCCGATCAAGATCTCATGGTTCCGTCGTCCCAGGCCATCATGGTCCATGATCTACTTAGTCATAGGAGGTAGTCGACCTAACCTGACAGAAGGATCCTTGTCGGCAGCCATGGGTTGCTTCGTCCAAGGGGATCTTGTAGACCTGGGATGAATGTTTGTCTAAAGGGACAAATTTGAATCCACCTTAGCTAACAGAGGGCTTTGTGCCTTATCGATCATATCCTATTGATTCATATCTCAAGGATTTGATGCCACTAAGGAGCGTATCGGCTCTGGCCATAACCGGTATTTCGTGGTGCCATTTGGCGGCAAAACCACTCGGTTCAGAGGGCCTCGGGTCATAACCGTTTATCCTACGGTGTCATTGGGCGGCAAAACTGCCGGTTAGAGGACACGTACCACGTCCTCCCTAGAAGGAGACTGTTTGAAAATGGATCATAGTGATATTTTCGACTAGGCATTATCTCTTTGTGAGCTGAAGTAATTTTCAAATTTATCCACCTTGGCAAACTGTTGCGGAGGGTGGATGGATTTTGCTTTAAGTGATTAATGGTTTGATTTCAATTTTAAACATTTGGATTTGGAATTTTTTGGGATTTTGGATTTTATGGGTATTTGTGTGGAGTTTTGAAAAGCATTTTTAATGGACCTCTCCAGTTGAGATTTGCGTTCAACACGGCCATCATCGGGGTGTTATGGGTCATTTGAAAATATTTATGTCTTGAACCTTTTCGACCCTATCGACTTGCCGATAGGGGATCAGGTTTTGTAGTATTTGTGCCTTTATTAGTGAATTCATATTGTTATAGATCTTGAATGCCTAATATGAATGTATTAATACAAATATATCAGTCGCCATAATCGTATATTTGTTTGAAGGTTCGAACCCTGTTGACTCCTATAGATCCGTATAAAAGGATCGGGTTCGAACTTGAATTCACTTATCGACCCGCGCAACATCCCTAGACATCACGTGTGTACTAATAACACGCTCGCTGGGGCCCATGCATGTGTTTGGGGGTATTTTGTAATCATTTGCTGAACCTTATCAACTCCTACCTACCTGGCTTAGGAGGATCGGGTTCAACTTTAATAACCCGCACAGCATCCCTAGACATCACGTGTGTACCAATAACACGCTCGTCGAGGCCCATGCGGGTGTTTGTTAATTTCATTGATTTAACATACCCTTTTTGTGTACCTATGTGTATACAAGCTACGGTGCACGTGCATGGATATTTTGAAAGTATTTGTAGACGCCTTCTGTCCGCTTGTATAAAAGTTGCGGATCTGGTGGCGTGGCGTTGTAGTTGTGGACGCCTTCTGTCTGCTCGTACGAATGTTGTAGATCCGGTGGCGTGGCATTGTAGTTTGTGGATGCCTTCTGTCTGCTTGTACGAATGTTGCAGATCTGGTGGCGTCGTGTTGTAGTTGTGGACGCCTTCTATCCGCTTGTATAGAAGTTGTGAATCTGGTGACGTGGCATTGTAGTTGTGGACGCCTTCTGTCTGCTTGTATGAATATTGCAGATCCGGTGGTGTGGCATTGTAATTTGTGGACGCCTTCTGTCTGTTTGTACGAATGTTGCAGATCCGGTGGCATCGTGTTGTAGTTATGGACGCCTTCTGTCAGCTTGTATGAATGTTGCAGATCCGGTGGCATCCTGTTGTAGTTGTGGACACCTTCTGTCTGCTTGTACGAATGTTGCAGATCCGGTGGCGTTGCATTATAGTTTGTGGACGCCTTCTGTCTGCTTGTACGAATGTTGCAGATCCAGTGGCATGGCGTTTTAGTTGTGGATGCCTTCTATCTGCTTGTACGAATGTTGCAGATTCGGTGTCGTGGCATTGTAGTTTGTGGACGCTTTCTATCTGCTCGTACGAATATTGCAGATCCGGTGGCGTGGCGTTGTAGTTTGTGGACGCCTTCTGTCTGCTCGTACGAATGTTTTAGATCTGGTGGCGTGAAGTAGTAGCTTTTGGATCAGTTATTTGCTGTTTTGTACAGGTAGATTGTCGTGCACTACTTGCATGATTTGCGCATGTAGATTATATTGCATTAACTAATCTCCTGCCTTCAATTGTAGATGCTTATATCTATTGCGATTCTTTCACATTTGCCCACAGACAGCATGTTGAATGTAGAATAAGTCTTTGACAATTTGTATTTGTTATATATTCTCTATTTTTGCTAGTTGAGGACAGGTGTGTTTGTTTGCGGCTGAATAATATTAATTGCATGAAAGCTATATCCTTTTTGAATTATTCAAAGAGGTCATGCCCTTCAATTCAACACATGTTGAATTTCCCTTGCTTCTAGGAGATATGTGCATCTTCTCGCATTGTTCGTTGGCATTTGCATTTTGATGGGCATTAGTGTATATAATGCTTACTGGAAGCTTCATGTTTTTGATTATGAGCATACTGATTGGAGTGTCATTTCCTTTGTCACATATCTCTGCCTTCTACTCATAAGCATGTTGATGTATTCATAAAGAATCCCTCCTTCGTAACATCTACAAATCATTTATAACTTGGTGGATTGAAACATGCGAGCCGATTTACTGTTCATTATCCACTATTCATACACATTGGGATTTTACTTTCCACTTGCTCATTTGCATAATGACACCCGCCTATGAAAATGTTATTGTATTTCTCATGTTTGTTTATTTCACGAGTCTTGCACTGCTTCTAGAAATAGCTTGTAGCTGTCATGATAAATCTGCTCGCCATCATGTGCGCACAATCAAACTGCATATGCTTTTCAATCATTCATTATTTGCAAGATCTCATTTGCTTGTTTAGGTGATGATATTGACTATAAAGATATTATCATATCAATCATGTATCTTTGTAGTCGTTGCAACTATCTCAAGTCAATTCATTGCATGAATTCCATTATCATTTGTGAATGACTTGTACTTGCAAGAGTTTGGTATGTTAACTTGCAAGCTCATGTTTGAGGACTTGTTCATTACAAGTTTCTTGTAGTTTTGTAATGTTGCTTATAAGCACATTGCCCCTTTTATTACAATTCTTACTGATTGTTGCTTGGGAATGAGTCGTGTCTAATATAACAAGTCAATTATCATGACCCCAAAAAGTCTCTATCTCATGGCTTTGAAGTCAAGCATGTCTTTCAAGCTCTTCTTGTCACTTGCAAACAAATGATAATTACAAGTTCTTTATTTTTAAAAGCAATTTGTAATTTATATGGTGTGCTTGATACTAAAATTCTCAATATCTTCATTCTAACCAAGGTGATCATCACAAGGCAATTATTGTTCTTCAAAAAGAAACTCCATGCCAAAGCTTGTAATTCATATTCATTGCTTATTTGTTCATTTCCTTTTGATTTTATAATTCTTATAATTCATAAACTTAATTTTCAAATGTTAGGATTTTGGCTCAAGTTCTTATTAATCTTTTCAAGTTCTGTTCATTTAATGTTCAAATCAAGCTAATTCAAGTCCCCTGTAAGTATTTATTCAAGTTTGGATTCAATGTTTTTCAAGTTTGATTAATATTCAATTTGAATTAAAGTCCTTTTATTAGAGTTCAAGTTTGAGTTCAAATTCATGTCCAAAATTGTCCAAGTCAGGTCCCCAATTCACTGAAAATTTCGGCAGCCTCCCGGCATCTCCCCTGTTTAGGGGAAAACTAAGGAAAATTGAGCCTCCTGCCACGCTAGAGAAAAGCGTGTACGGTAGGTGCCCTCGTACGAGGACACCGCGGCCGTGAAATCTTCAACCCCACCGCGCCAGAGAAAGACGTGTATGAGTCTTCGGTACCTGTTGCAACACAATCATTTCCCCGCGAGCGGGTACTTATGAATATCTCCGTCTTGCCATAGGCGTCGCACCAGGTTCCCATCCCACCACGCTAGAGAAAAGCGTGTATGGGCAGTTTTCCGGTGCGCCACGAACGCCAAAAAAGAGATTTTAGATGATTTCCGGTATCGTCGTAGGTGCCGCACCGGGTTCCCTTCCCACCATGCTAGAGAAAAGCGTGTATGGGCGGTTTGCCGGTGCGCCGCAAACGTCGAAACGAGAATCTGAGTTGGAAATTCATACCTTCGCGAAGGTTGGCGACGATGGTGAGATGCACACAAACAACTTTCTTTCCTTCTTTTTTTATTTTTTTTGTAAACTCCACTCTTTTTTTTTTGACTTTCCACACTTTTCAATTCTTTTTTTTTTTGAAACTTTTCTTTTTCTTTTTGAAACTCTTTTTTTTTTTTTACTTTCTTTCTTTCTTTTTTACATAAACATACATACACGTATATTTACACATTTACATATGCATAATCATTGCCAACAAAAATAACAAGTGTTAATAGATACATCAATTAACAATCATAATCAGCATATCTAAAAGAAGTAAAGTATATGTAAAAGGGAGCTCATTTTTTTTTTTAAAAGGGATTGGATATTTGCTGTTTGGAAACGTAAGTGGAGTTTCTTGGGCTTGAGATGAGTTGTGGGAGCTGATTTGAAGGTAGTTTAGTACAGGTTCTAGATTAGTTTTGATGGGTATATGGGCTGTTTGTAGCAGGTTTAGAAAGTTCATGAAGTGGGCTTTAGATGTTGGGCTAGGTAGGCTGATTTGAGGTTTTGGGCTGATTTTGATGGAGTTTGGGTTGCTGTTTGGGCCTTGTAAGTATGCTGGTTTCAAGTGTATCTTAGAAGGGTTGTAGTGGGCTGATTTGTAGATTGTTTTTTTGGCTGGGCTTTGGGTTATGAATATGGGGTTGAAGGTAGTGGACTTCTGAGTGGTGAATGTGGGCTTGAAACAATATGCTGATTTTGGGATAATGGATGGCCATATGAGAAGTGGAGAACTACAGGTGGGCGGTTTTGAATATGGTTTGCTGCAGATTTTTTTTTTTTTTAATTTATGAGTGGGTTAGAGATGGATTTATTGTGGGCTGATTTTGATACCACAGTGGACTGTTTTTTTTTTTTGAATTGCTGTTTGGATGAAGAAACCGAGTAAAGGTGGACTGATTTTGATGCTTTAAAGTGGATTATTTTGATGCCCCAAAGTGTGCTGTTATGTGAATGGATAAATGGAGGAAATGGCTGCAGTTTTGGGCTGTTTCCATTGGAGATTTGGAAGAAAAAAAATAGTGGGCTTTTGAAGTGGATATTCTCTTTTTTTTTTTTGTTTTTTTTTTGTGTAATGTGCTGTAGGTGATTGTTGGCCTTATATGGTTGTGATGCAAGTAACGGATGGGAACCTTGATTATCAGAACAAGACAAATGATAATAAAACAAAAACCAAAAGCTGCTGTATGGATGATTTGAGGCTATTGGAGCAGTAAGTGGAGGTTCACGTGAGGCATTTCTGTAAAGGAATAGAGAAGAAGACAAACGGCGTGATCAGGTATTGGAAACAAATAATATTAATAAAAAAAAATCATGCTGCAACCTTTTCTTTTTTCTCTTTAAATAGTGGGGTTCCTGAAGACCTCCACGGCAGCAAGCGAGAGGAGGTAGACGGACAAGTGGAGCTTCACGTACAGGGATTTGTGAAATACCGTCTGGAGCTCTAGAGCAGGCAACGAAAGTGAAGTGAGAAGGAGGTTGGGTTTTGCCGTAGAGAGTAGGGATTTGGCTCTTGTAGGTGGTGCGGTTTGAAGATTTCAAACAGGGTGGGAGCTTTTGTTTAGAGCAGGAGTTCTTCTATATGTTGGGAAGCTATTGGCGGATGAGAGGCTTTTGAACGAAACAAAAAAAAAAAAGGCTCCCCCAACCATTCATTTTGTTTTCCATTTTAACGAAAAGTCAGAGAGTTCAACTGAGGCAAGGCCAGCTGTTAACAAAGATTTCTTGATAGACGACTTGACAAAGCGACGTAATACAATCAATGCGTATTAATCTGAATTTGACATTTTCCTTATTCGGCACCTGATTTCTTCATTATAATTTTATAATTTAGATGCCAAATTAGTGATATATTATAGACTGCATTAATTTAACATGATAACACTGCACTACGAGAGTCAAAGACTACCTCGATTTGCGTGCAACTTTCTCGTTTAACGTGTCGATCGCCTCATTAAACGTGTCAAATTTGCCAACTATCAAAATTATACAAATTAACAGTGCAATTAGGGTATTGTTGATGTTCCGGTCGCAACGACGCAGTCTGTTTCGAGATCAGACGTCGTTTGGGTGACGCCGAGGGTAATTTTTACATAGGGCCGCCTTGATTTGCGTGCGCCACCTCAATAGAACAAATTGATAGTGCATTTAGGGTATTTCGATGTTTCGAACACAACGATGCAGCCTGTTCATCAATCCGACGTTGTTTGAGCACTGACGAGGGTAATTTTTACATGGGACCGCCTCAATTTGCGTGCACAATCTCAATTAAACAAATTGATAGTGCATTTAGGGTATTGTCGTGTTCCGAACACAACGACGCAGTTTGTTCGTCAATCGGACATCATTTGGGTAGAGTCGGGCGAACTTTTCTTGAAATTTGTGCTTTGCCTCGGGATTCGTGCCACCAAGATCCAAATTGAACAAACAAAATGTAGTTTTTTTAGTTTTTTTTTTAGAGGTTCACAACATCCCAGATGCAATGATGAAGTCTGTTCGTCGATCCGACGTCGTTTGATCAGTCTCGCGCTTTAATTTCGAGTGTCGGTCATCCCTTTTGATCGATCTCATTTGGTTCAATTGCGAGGGGCCTCGACCTAACAGAATTCGATGTCCTGATCGTAATGCCACTGTCTGTTTGACAATTAGAGGTTGTTTGACCCTTCAAGTGATGAGTTCCGTTAAAGTGTGCATCGCTAAATTTGCCGGTTTCGCTTCCCTTGAGCGTAGTTTGAGTGGTCAACAAAAATATTATGGAATGAAAAATTCTGGTTTCTCCCTCTCTAGTCTCTCTTCTCCCCCCCTTTTTTACACCTACTCAGAAGGTGTCTTCCCCTTCATGTAGATCAAGAAACATAACATAAGCTTACTAGTTGTCTCATTTGTATCTTTGTCTCTCCAAGAAATTGCCATTCCAAAATATAATTTTAGCTTCATTCTAAACAAAGATTAGTTATTCATATCAATTCATGGCAACTTTGAAGTAGCTTTCTAAATGTGCGCCAATGTTCAGAACATGGTGTAATTGTAGCAGGCAATTGCATTATTCTTCTCAAAATCGTTAAGAGTAATGAGATTGATCAAGTTGGACAAATGTTGCATTGTTTAACTTGGAGGTCCTATCCATCCGATTATATGTGGTGCTAACAGAAATGGTTGGGTGTATGGCAGTCGACTAACATTGGTTCACGCCTAACAGATATGATGTGTTCTATTTGGTCGTGATTTTCTTCATACATAGGCGGAGCGGATGATCGTTATGGTGAGTTAGTGCGAGAAAAGTTTGTTTGTGGCCCGCAATGGTTATAGAGGCACCTATAATTGGCCCCTTTTGTCTAACCTCATAAATATTCACTATTCAACAAGGGTAGGGATCAACCATCTGATCATTAAAGAGCTGCAACTTTCGAGAGAGAATTGAGCTCCAAAGCCTTGTCTGAGTGGTTCTTTGCCATGCTCAACAACAATGTGGAGCTTTGATAGTTTTTGGCCTTTAGTTGCTTAATTTTTTCCTTTCTTTTGCTTCCATTTTCTCTCTCTCTCTCTCACTCTGTCTCCACTCTTATCTTCAAGTAATTAAAACTTGATTTTGTTCTTTCTCTTGCTCCA
This sequence comes from Dendrobium catenatum, assembly GCF_001605985.2. Classification (NCBI taxonomy): domain Eukaryota; kingdom Viridiplantae; phylum Streptophyta; class Magnoliopsida; order Asparagales; family Orchidaceae; genus Dendrobium; species Dendrobium catenatum. The sequence goes on from NW_021319551.1 coordinate 1,667,748, forward strand.
GTTCCCTTTTTTTACCTGACTCTTGGCCTAACAAGATCTTGAGTAGTTTTAGGTTTCTAAGCATGTTGTGCTGTTCCACCATTCAACGTATCAGGAATATTGGAGTAGGATCTTTTGGTGCACTTACAATCAAGTCACCATAATTATTTTCAGTCATTGAGATTCTCTATATAAGCACCAAAAGAAGCATGAATGTGAGTTTTTCTTGATTATGAGATGGAAATGTAGAATAGTACATGTTTGGTGCTGTTAATAAAATTTATACAACTTACTTCTAGTTAGTGGGAGAGGAATGAAGAACATATGAAAAGAAAACACAAAATAAGGAAATAAATTTTAAGTGGGTTGCTTAGATTATTTAGTTTCCATTGTGGATAGTAAAGGTGATGTCACTATATTGAAGGAATATTTTGAAGAATTGTTTCTATAGAATAAGAATAATAGAGTTTAATCTCCATAAGAAACTTCAAATCATAACTGAAGAGTGAGAGCATTGTAGAGGACTCCTTCGAGATCCCGAAAATGACATATAGCCAATTTTATTCTGAGTGGCATGAAAATTTTTCATGTGATGGGACATCTAGATGTAACAGTAGAAGATAGCTTGGATAGCAAAATCATGACATGCAAGATAGTTAATGCAATGTCAGAAGCACGATCATTCTAGAATTCGACATGTAGAACCACCAAAGGAGTGGTAAACAAATCTTTTGGATGATAAAATGCTTTTATAGTGGTGATTGGATAAGGCAAGCCTCCGGTAGAGGCAATTAGTTAAGATTTGATATCTGACGTGTCAAGCATGTATGAAACTTTCGTAGAATGGTAGATAATGGCGTAACTATGATTTGATATGGCAATAATGACTTGATGATAATTGTGAGACTCACCATGTCATAGTTTTAGATTGGACTACTTGGTCGAATAAAAAATATTGGTGGCCCAACTTAATAATTTGGGCAATGTAGTTGTTCTGAAGATCATCAAAGTGAAATTAAAGTATTTGATTTGGCTAAAATAACAAAAAAAAATCTCATTTAAGATCAAACTTACATTTTATCAGGATACAGAGGTGGATTCCCATATAACTAAGGGCAGGCAAATGTCCACCCTGAATTATTTTAGTTAATCTTGAACGTATCTATTCTCTCTATCCTAATTTATGAGACTAAATATTGAATTATTAAGTAAGCTAATATATGTATGCCATTTAGATTAAGGAATTCTATTTTTTTTTTTCATATTAGGAGTGATTAGAAGATTGTTAAATCCCAGCTATTCCTTGACATTTTTATCTCACGGCTATGGGAGGCTCACTTGGATTGCGCCGATCTCTTCCGTCCCTTAGCATTTTGATCCCACGGCTAGGATGGTGATCTGTGGGAGGCTCACCTAGATTGCACTGATCTCCTTCTATATTTAGGTGGCTGATCCAGGAATGATTATATTAGAACAATTATTTATGATTATGTAATTCTTTGTTTCTTTATTTAGATATATTGTATAAATCTATAAATAGGGACAGGTTTGAGCAATAAAATTAAACATTTTCCCTCTAATTCTCTGAATTTAATATGATATTAGAGCCTAAAGAGATACAATCCATGAGTTCCACCACTCGCCTTCATTGTAGTTCTCGTTGAGAGACTAAAGAGAAGGAAGCAGAGAGGAGCAAGCGGCCTTCATTGCTGGCCTTCTCTTATTATTGCTACTACTCTTATAACCAACACAACCTTCATTGTTATACTGCACCTTGCTGGCTTGATTAATATAGCCTTCATCGCTATCCTTTGCCACCAAAATGTTTGCAGCTAATTCCTCCCAAAGCTCTATGAAGGATTTTGTGGTGCACCAAGGAAGATGAGATTTCCAAAATATGCAACATTTCTATCGCTTAAATGGAAAAAAATACTTGAAGTGGTCTTAATTTGTGAAGACCAATTTGAAAAAGTGAAAGGAAATATGAATCACCTCCTTAAGGTTGGACCATAAGAAGAAGATCATAATTTTTGGGCATTGTATGAAGCAGACTGTGGGCTTCGAAAATTCGGCCCCGGCCTCCCCCGCAGTGTTTTTTTTTTTTGGAGTTTTAACATATTAAGTTCCGAGGTAAATTTTGGGAAGGCATCTGATTTGTAGATAAGACACTACCCAGAGATTTCGCCGTCATTTTGCGAGGACTTTATGATCTGAGTTCTGGTTTCCTATAAGCGCAAGCCCCAATAGTTAATTATCCCTCTTGACCCAATAGTTAATTATCCCTCTTGATCACGAGAAAGAACTTTCGATTAAGGCTAGTCGTCAATCAGATACATTGTATCCATAGATACATAGTATCAGGCGCAAAGTAGCAACTTGGGCATTTGAAAATTGAGGATTTGAATATTTGATTGAAAATTGCACAATCTTGCACTTAAAACGGATGGTGGGGGGAATGGAAGATGGACCCGATCAAGATCCCATAATTTCGTCGTCCCGGACCATCTTGGTCCTTAGTCTACTAGTCAGAGGAGGTAGTTGACCCAACCTGATAGAATGATCCTTGTCAGCAGCCATGGGTTGCTTCGTCTAAGGGTACCTTGTAGACCTGGGTAAATATTTATCTAAGGGGACAAATTTGAATCCACCTTAGCTAACTGAGAGCTTTGTGCTCTATCGATTATAGCCTATTTATTCATATATCAAGGATTTGATGTCACTAAGGAACATATTGGCTCTAACCATAACTGGTATTTTGTGGTGCCATTTGACAGCAAAACCACTCGGTTCATGGGGCCCCAGGTCATAACTATTTATCATGTGGTGTCATTTGGAAGCCAAACTGCGGGTTAGAGGATACGTACCACGTCCTTACTGGCAGGAGATTATTTTAGAATGGATATTCGTAATATTTTTGATTAGGCATTAGCTATTTGTGAGCTGAAGTAAATTTTAATTTGTCCTCCCTGGCAAATTATTGCGGAGGGTGGATCAGTTTTGTTTTAAGTGATTAATGCTCGGATTTCCATTTTAAATATTTTTGAATTTTGGATTTCCACGGGTATTTGGGATGATATATTGAATCATTTGGAATTAATCCCTCCGGTATGGGGTCATTCATTGACTAAACCTTGTTGACCCTATAACTTGTCGATAGAGGATTGGCGTAGGCTTTATGATTTTATTAATGAATTTTTTTTTGCTGGAGGCCTTGAAGGCCTTATATGAATGCATAAAATAGATATTTTTGTCAACACTCTAAACGTATATCTGTTTGATAGTTCAAGTCGTGTCAACTCCCATCTACCCGCATAGAAGGATCAGACTCTAACTATGTTGGTTTATTAACCCATATAGTATCTCTAAACGTCATGTGTGTACCCATAATACGCTCGTCGGGGCCCATGCGAGTGTTTGGGGGCATTTTATAATCATTTGTTGAATATTGTCGACTCCTATTTACCTGCTTAGGAGGATCAGGTTCAAATTTTATTGACCAGCGCATCATCCTTAAACGTCACGTGTATTCCTATAACACGCTCGTCAGGGCCTATGCATATTTTATGATTGCACTCACACTTTTTGTATACCTATGTGTATACAAATTACAGTGCGTGGGGGGTATTTTAAGATGTTTGCATGCAATGCGAAGGGGTTTCCAACTGAATAAGTGATTACTGAATGTGTGGGGCTTTATTTCAGACTTTGTTAATGCCTTTTGTCTGCTTTTACGAAGGTTGCAGATCCGGTGGCATTGCGTTGCGCTTTAGTAGCCCGTGGTTCTTACTATCGGTCCCCTCCTTTTGCTTACAAGTGAATCATATCGTTATTATCTGGATGTCATGAGGCACCTCATTATCGTGAATTTGACTCCCTTTTCTCATTCACTGGAAGGTCTTTCTTGAAATCAGTGACTACTACCTTGAAAAGAACTCCTTTCAAGATCTACAGTGTAGTAGACCTCTACAACCACATAGTTGGCCTTCAAAATGAATATAGGTATCTGGATGCACTTGTCATTTCCAGTATTCATGGATGTCATAACTGTTTTCTTCCCAAATATAGAACTAAGAAGAAATTTTGGAATACCAGGAAGTTTAGTTCGAATTTGCTCAAACATCTCTTCCATTTTGCCAGGAAGAAGGGTGTCGTCCTCATACAAGGGTTCTCTCCGAAGAGTTAGCCGATGCTTATATTTTTCATATGCTCTTGTATACTTTTGTGTGCACAGCGGTCTTCCACAATGTACCCACTGTTGTGGATCACGTTTACTTACAGGGACTGGTCACATTCAATACGATCTCCTAAAAGTGTTTGTAGAAGAGCCATTGTTCCTACATCATATCCACCTTTCACCAATCTCAGGTGGTCATTGATTGTGCTTGTTTGTAGGGATGGATTTTCCACTATCAATTGCCAGTGTTGCCATCTCATTGTACAAGCAAACTCTTAGGAACTGTTGTGGGAGTCCGTTGTATTCATCCGTATGCTGACACCGACCGTTGTAGGTTATTGATTGTAGGCACACATCTCCAACAGTTATTTATAGGTTTTGTGTGTACTTGTGTCCACGGGGGATTTATTGTACTTATGATATACCCACTGTTGTTATCCACAAGCGTCATATCAATTGTACTTGTTCGACTACTCATTATTATCGGCTACAGTGGTGACTTAGCACCTACTATGAGTTGCTTCGTTGTCGTCCGTAGTTAAATCATTGTAGCCTGACAGACTTCCTATAGTCGCTTGTAGGTGTTTTATATTTGCTGCGAATTAACCATCCCTATTTACAGGGTATTGGTGTGCTTGCTTGCATATGATTATAACTCCTTCAGATGTACTTGATTGGCCATTCGGTACATGCTCGGCTATTGCTGTTTGTACGGCTGAATATACTTGTAGGGTACTATCGTTGTTGGTTGTATGGGCATCCCACTATTTGCTGCATGCTACATGTACTTGAATCATAGCCACCTTCACCATTCACAGGTGGGTTTTGTGTACTTCTCGCAATAGCATTAGTTACATACAGGTTGTTGATGTTGACTTCAAGGCATTACTATACTCAGCGCCTATTATATGTTTTGTAATCGACTGATGTCGGTTCCAAGTCAATCACGTATGAAAGTTCTCCACCACGAGTCCCCTGTTTGTTCATCGTATTCATTTGAATGCATCATGTTATTATTTGGCACTTGAATTTTGATCTTGATTGTGCATTTTAGGATTTAGAGTTTAGTTTCTTGTAATTCAGTTCAAGTCATGTTCCCTGTTGTTCGTATAAGTCCTCTGCACATTTGATTCAAGTTATATGCATTTCTGTACAAGTACGGGTCCTCTGTATTGCTGCTTAAGTGAGGTCTTCATATTGTTCAAGTCTTGTATACTTCAGTATAAAGTTCAGCAGCATCCCGACATATCCCTCATTTGAGGGAAATGTAGGGAATTGGGCCATCCCACCACGCTACTAGAGCGTGTATGGTAGGTGTCGGGGGGACACCAGGCCGTACATCTTTTCATCCCACCATGCTACAAGAGCGTGTATGGGGTCTTCAAAGTACACAAGCGGCTTTCCCACCATGCTACAAGAGCATGTATAGGGCTTACCCACCTCGCCGTATGCGTCGCACTGGGCTCCCTCCTACCATGCTATGAGAGCGCATATAGGTTGTTCTCCGGTCTGCCGCAAACATTGAAAATGGAATTTGGAACATCATACCTTGAATAGCAGTGTCGGCGGTGCTGATGTTGATGTCGAGGATTGAGGTCTTGTGGTACTTGAGGTCGTTCCCACCACGCTACAAGAGCGTGTATAGGACCTATCCGTCTCGTCGCACCTGTTGCATCAGATTTGCCCCCACCGTGCTACAAGAGCGCATATAGGGGGTCCATCGGCTCGTCAAGCACGTCAAGGATGGGATTTAGAACTTTATACCTTTGCAGGAGTCGTCGGCGGCTGTGTCGGTTCGTGGATCGAGGCAAAGGAGGATCATGTATTATACTAATTAATTATAATTAAGATTAATTAGAATTAATTATAATCAATGATTAATTATCTTTAATTTATTATATTTACTTATAATCAATTATAATTACTTAAAATAATTAATTATAATTATTACAATTATTTAAAATAATTAATTATAACTCATTAATATTAATTAACTTTAATTAATTATAATTAATTAATAATAAACAATTGTAATTAAAATGTATGAATTATAATTAGAATTATTTAATTAAAATTAATTGTAATTAATTATGATAATTATAATTAATTAAAATAATTATAATTGAAATTGATTATAATTAATTAAAATTAATCTTAATTAAAGTTAGTTAAACCCCTCCCTCCTCTCTGGTTCGGCACATACACGGGATTTAGCCGAAGAAGCACAGGAGAGGGGAGAAAGTTACCTTTACAGCAAGGGAGTTCACTTCCTTGCTTCCGATCAATGTTGTAACTTACGATCCCACAGGAAAGGAAAGTCGTCGAAGGAGGATGCCGACCAGCAACGAAGAAGGTGAAGAAGGGATTAGGGCTGAGAGGTTCGTCGGCTTTACGGGATTCGGCCGAAGAAGCGCTCGACGGGGAGAAAGTTACCAGTGAGCTAGCTCCCGTCGCTCCTTCCGATTAAAATGTGTAACTTCCAATCCCACAGGAAGGGAAAGTCATCGAAGGTGCGAAGTCGAATGACCATGAAGGAGTCGAAGAAGTGCTTGGAATGGAGAAAGTTACGTTCACTGCATGCGAGCTCCCATTGTTGCTTCCGATCAAAGTTGTAACTCCTGATCCTACATAAAGGGAACATCACCGGAAGAGCAAAGTTAAACAGCAACAGAAGAGCCGAAGGAGCGTGCGGAAAGGAGACGGATCGCGAGTTTTAGCAGAAGAGGCGGAACCTCTCTTTGCTTTTTCATTTAATGACGAGTCAATCGTGTGGGATGTGATGTCGACATGCATAGGTATGGTGAAAATCATGGTTGGACGTCCGAACATGTACATTAATTAAGCTTTTTTTTTTGTATTTAATTACATGACAACACAAACTCCATGATCATGTCATGATTGTGGAATTTCATAACTCCAAAAAATAGTGATACTTTCATGTTCCTATCTATTGCAAAAGTCATATGGGATGCTGACAAGCAAATCTTCTCAAAAGCTCAGGATGCTATACAAATCTTCAAAATTAAAGTCAGGGTCAGAAGCACATAACAAGAAAGCAAGATCATGACTGAACATGTCACTCTCATTCAAAGCTTGTGATAAGAACTTGATCACTACAGATGCATAAAGACCAAGTGTCTAGAATATGTTGCCATCCTGAAAAACTTTATTGAGAAAGATAAGAGTGAGAGAATTTCTTGTAGAATTAAATGTGGTGTTTGATCATGTAAGAGTCCAGATCCTTGGCAAAGATGAGGCACCTTTATTAAATGAGACCATTTCTCTCATTCATGCTGAGGAAGCCGATGAGGGGTAATGCTGGAGCCAAAGGTAGTTGAAAGTTCAAATATGGTGTCAATCAAAGAGGCGCCATGGAAGGAAAAAAGATAAGGATTACTCAATCAAAATATAAAGACTTCCTTTGGTGCAACTATTGCAAGAAATCAATATACGAAGGAGACATGCTGGAAGATACATGAAAAGCCTCCAAGTAAAGAGTGGAATAAAAAAAGTAAACAAAAGAGCACATTATAAGCCAACACTACAATAAGTTAGCCCAACCGAGAAATGCAGTCCATCTTCAGAGAGCTCAATAAAGAAGATATTGATAAGCTAAAATGACTCCTAGTATCTCTTCAAAAATCACATGCATCTTCTTTTCTTACACTTTCAGGTAAGTTTCATATATCCATTGGATTAAGTTCCTCTAGAAATCATTTGAAAGGATTATAGATCATTGACTCATACATATCGCATGACACACTTTACTACCCACTTCATCAACTATACTCTTTTGCCCAAGTGATAAGAAAATCATCATTACTGATGGTTCTTTTATCATAGTAGCAGACCAAGAAAATTCTTTCTCCTTCCTTCACTCTAAAAATGTGCTCCTCGTACCTTAATTATCCACAAACCTAATCTCCATATAAAAACTTACAAATACCATAATTGTTAAGTCTTATTTAACCATACTTGTTGCTTATTTCATAACCAGGGGTCAGGGAAGAAAATTGTATTTGCTAAGGAAAGAGATGGATTGTACTACTTGAAAGAGCTGAACAAATCTAAATTATTAATAATGAATATTCTATGTCGTTCCTATGTGATAAAAAATCTACTATTTGGCGTCACCATTTTAGATTAGGACATCCATCTTTTGATATCTTAATAAATATATACCCAAAATATTTTATGAGTTGAAAAATGAATATTGTCAATGTGAAATATGTGAGTTAGTCAAGCATAAACGAGATTTATTTCCAAACAAACATGAGAGATGTAATACTTCATTTTATCTTATTCATAGTGATATCTGGAGACCTTCACAAATCGCTAACATCTCAAGGGCTCAATGGTTTGTATCCTTCATTGATGACTGCTCTCGAGTCTCTTGGATTTTTCTCCTCAAATATAAATTCGATGTTAGCACTATCTTACTCGTTTTTCATACTATGATCCAGAGCCAATTCGGGATAAAAATTAAAAAAGTTCATTCTGATAATGTTAAAGATTACTTTAATTAAATCCTATCCTTATACTTTCAAGAAGAATGTATCATTCATGAGTCTTCCCGTATTTACACACCACAACAAAATAGGATTGCAGAACAAAAAATTTGTCAGCTTTTAGTCTATACCCATGTACTTTTATTCCACCACAATGTACTCAAATCTTATTAGGGCGAGCTCTTCTAACTGTCACATATCTCATAAATAGACTATCTTCAAACACCTTGGTACTAAAATGCTTATGGATATTTTGTCTTCTTTTTCTCCAAATTTTGAACCCATAATAACCTTACACCCATAATCTTTGGGTGCATTGCCTATATTCACATTCACAACCAAAATAGAGAAAAAATATTTCCAAGAGCACACAAATGTATCTTTGTTGGATATTCATCTACCCAGAAAAGTTATAAGTATTATCATGTCTCCATCAATAAAACTCTTGTATATGTTGATGTTATCTTTGATGAACAAAAATCCTATTTCACCAAATTTCTTTTTCAGTGGGAGACAAACTAATGAAGATGAGAAAAGTGAGCTTCCCCCTCTTGACCTTCCAGCTCCACTGCAAACTAATCCACCAAAACCTAAAATCAATGCCAACGAAACTGAGGATAAAGCTATTATGGATAATATGATGTTTGGGCAAGAGTATTCTAAGCATACAAATCCAAAATATGCTCCTAAGCTGATTCAAGAATCTGAACTATCTCCTGAAATTGAGGTAAATAGAAGTTCACCAAAAAAATCTTTCTCATAACCAACTTTGTATCCTTCCATAGCTTCACATTTACACAAAACTTTTATGTGTACACTAAATGATATTCATATTCCTAATGATATTTCTGAAGCCTTTTCTGATGAAAATTGAAAGTGCCATGTAAGATGAAATGCAATCCCTGGAGAAGAATAATACATGAGAGATCATCGACCTACCAGTAAAAAAAAATCAATTAGATGCAAATGGGTATGAAATATAAAGCTGATGGTACATTGGAAAGATATAAAGCAACACTGGTGGCAAAAGGGTACACTCAGACGTACGACATTAACTACCAGGAAACTTTTGCACTTGTGGTCAAGATGAACACTGTGAGAATCCTGTTCTCACTAGTAGCTAATTACAACTGGCATCTTGAACAGTTGAATGTCAAAAATGCATTCCTACATTGGGACTTGGAGGAAGAAATATTTATGGAGATTCCACCATGATTCAAATAGTAATCTGGAGATGACAAAGTGTGCATGTTAAAAAAAACTCTATATGGGCTAAAGTAATCACCTTGAACTTAGTTTGGAAGATTCTCAAAAGTCATGCTACTTAATGGTGATTGGCAGAGCCAAGGCGACCATACATTATTTTTCAAGCACTCAAACTCAGGAGAAGTCACAATTTTATTAGTTTATGTTGATGATATAATCTTGACTAGAAATGATGAAAATGAGAAAGTGATTGTAAGGAAATGTCTTGTCAAGGAATTTGAGATCAAAGATCTTGGTAGATTAAAATATTTCCTTGGAATTGAAGTGACCCACTCCAGCAGAAGAATCTTCATTTCATAACAAAATACATTAATGATCTTCTTAAAGAAACGGGCAAGTAAGCTTGTAAACCAGCACTAATATCAGCAAAACTAAATCTTAAATTGGGGTAAGCTAAAGAAGATCTAAATATAGATAAGGGAGCTTATCAAAGACTTATGGGGAAATTGATCTACCTTTCTGACACCATAACAGATATAGCATTTGCTGTAAGCACGGTCAGCCAATTCATGCAAAATCCAAAACAAACTCACATGCAAGTTGTAGACAAAATACTACACTTCCTTAAGGGGAACCTAGGTAAGGGGATTCTTTTCAAAAGAGATTGTAGAATAATCCCTGAAACATATACTGATGCAAATTACGCAGAAGCACCAATAGATAGACGATCTACCTTAGGATACTGCACATTCCTAGGAGGAAATTTTGTTACATGGAGAAGCAAGAAATAGAATGTAGTGGCAAGGTTTAGTGCATAAACAGAATACAATGCTATGACATTGGGAATATGTGAGCTACTATAGATCAGGATGATTCTAGAAGATATAAAGATAAAGTGGGAAGGACCCATGAAGCTACACTATAACAACAAACCAGCAATCATTATAGCTCACAATCCGGTTCAGTATGACAAGACAAAGCATATAAAAGTGAACAAATATTTCATAAAGGAGAAACTAGATAGTGGTCTTATATGTATTAACCATATTTCGTCAAAAGATCAGCTTGCAAATATTCTTATCAAGGGATTTGATAACTCTACCTTTATGGGACTTATTACCAAGTTGGAAATGATATATTTGTATTCCCCAGTTTGAGGAAGAGTGTTAAATTCCAGCTGTACCTTAGCATTTTGATCCCATGGGTAGAATGGGGATCGATGGGAAGCTCACATGGATTGCGCCAATATATTTCCATATTTAGGTGATTGATTTAGAAAGGATTATATTTGTCACGACCCGGCCCAGTTTGCTCGCAAGTGCGAGGTGGGAACGAAGGTCGGACAGTAGGAATGAATAAAAACTTCACATTGCTGAATAAAATGACATCTTCAAAGCATAATGAAAGAGCCATTAAAGAATATTCAAGTAAAATTTTTCATTTCTTCCTTTCAACACATCAACATAATAATTTAACATAAAGTTTACAAAAAAGTGAAAGGTGCCCAAAAATCAATTCCTTACATTCCATCTCTAATCCTTCTAATCAAAATAACAAAACAAAACCTTCGCCCATCGTCTCCCTACGACGGTACGTGATGGGAGGTCTATCCGCCATCTATCCTTTACTGAATCCTCCTAAAAAGTGTCCCACAACATGGGTGAGTCACAACTCAATAGGTGTAAATGGCATTCAAATAAAGTTAGAATCAAGAAAAGAAAACTATAACATGTTTTGAGATCATAGTAAAAGAATAATCATCATACTATATTATTTTGTCTAAGAAGATGCATGTTTATACTTCAACCTTCAAGTTCTTATTCCTTTCATAATCTTTTCATTCTTCCTTTAAAAATATTTATGCCTCAAATGATAGTCTCAAATGCATATAACATGGATATGAAATGTTCATAATATCTTAATATGTAAATATAACATCCATCTCAGAAGTATCACTTGTATTGATCAGACACATAATTTGGTCATTCATTTACCATTTGGCTCATAAGAGCCTCCTTTTCCATTGCTCAAAAGAGCTCTTTTACCATTTGATATTTCTGCGCAACATGCACATACACTTAATACTTACATATTCATAAGAGATATTTAAGTAAACTATTCATAAACTATTCAAGTGTATGTTTTCATAAGGATATGCATGCTTTCTATGCTCATATGATTATTTGCATGAAAAGTAAAGACATGTGTAGTACAAGTAAAGAAAAGAGCATGAGACTCATTTATAAATTCTAACCTTGCATAAAAAAAGACTTTACATTTACATCACGTGTTCATGAACTTATATAAGGAAACATGAATCATGAGGATATCATAACGAGCATAAAAGAAAAAATTGGCATTTCTATGTATTAGCATGAAATAAGAGTTTTCTAAATTTACAAGAATGTCCATTTCACCTATCTCAACTTGTGCACCACAATGCGATCCTTCAAAAATCCTTACGTCCCTTTTCCTCTTATGAAATCAAACTCTACAAGTGACAAACACAAGATGTAAACATAAGTTTTCTCTCTCAAACCTTAAAAAAAAAACCCTAGGTTAAGCATGTAACTATTCAACACATCAAGCATTAATTTTTTCTATAAAACCCCTCACTTAAACCATGCTAATTCCATTTTATTTTCACTAGAATTAGGATTTCATCCTAACTCTAGCTTTTGGAAAACCTAAATCAATTCTTTGCTCACCTCAAATATACAACCCTCCTCTTTCCCCTTAAACTCAAGTTACCAAACAACAATTCATTGGATTTTTCTAATTTAAAATTTAGAAAACAATGAATCATTCTAAAGCTAAAATTCTTGTTTTAAAAATCTCCCTAAATTAAAAAGGAAACAACACACTCATAGGGTTTTCATGATTTTTGGAAAACCCTAACTATTAGGGCATGCAAAAATATCTCCTAAAAAGAATCCATCTTCACAAAAAGGCTTTCTAACCTCAATTAGAAACTTTTCTACAAATGTATTTTGATAGAAAATCAAAATCGGATAAAATCCTAAATTTATAAAATCCACATTTTCATAAAAAAAACTCACATTAGGGTTTTAAAACATCACATTACCCTTCCCTAAACTTATCTCAAGGAAATAATGAGTTTTCTCAAAACCCTAACTCTCATTCCTAAGAGAAAACTCATGGAAAAGAAGAGAAAACCTAAGCAAAACACTTACCTTAGACTTCCCTTGGATTTCCCTACGATTTCCTCCACGAATGACCGCCGGAAACCGCTCCAAGACTTGCCGGATTCGCCTCCTACCTGCGCCCCCTTCTCCCTCTCGTGTTCGGTTCGGCCAAAATGAAGAAATGGGGACCGAACCATTCGGTCCCCTATTTAGAGTGGAAATGCTCTCATAAATGTATAATTACCTATATGCCCTCACTTAAACATCTCAAGCTTAAATAAACACTAGGGATAGAATATGTATTATGAGATTTCCCTAAATTTTAATTCCAAATCTAGGCGAAATTAGCTATACGTTTTATATATCAAATTTCTTAGAATTTTGCATAGAATTTATAAAAATATTTTCGTCGAAAATCGACAACCTTGAATTTTTCACTTAAAACTCATCGCGGTGCTTTGAAAATCATGCGATGTCTTAAATGGCATTTTTGCGGGTTTTACAATATTAGAGCAATTATGCATGATTCTGTAATTATTTATTTCTTTATTAAGATATCTTGTATAGATCTATAAATAGGGACAAATTTGAGTAATAAAATTAAGTTTTTTCTCTCTCCAATTCTTTGAATTTAACAAAGATTAATAAAAAAAAAATTGTGAAATATTGGTTTAATTAGGTTTATTAAGATCTCAAAATCATTTTAGGTTTGTTTATATAGTTGAGGTGCATAGTACAAACTTTTATATATTATTTCTTGCTACATGTAAATTTGTTATTGTTGTATATTTTGTGAAATTTAATTGCATAGTGATTCCTTTAGCATGCTTGTTGCACATGGTTAGTTATGTACTTTTTTGTATTACAATGTCATTGTCAATCTTCATATATGTTCATGTTTGCTTAAATTATCAATCAATTACTAACAAACTTTCACTCTCATTTTGATGTGTTACATTTTTATGAACATAGCAATGGTATATCAAGAGTTTTAATTCAATACATGTATTGATTATTATTTTATGATTATTATGTAACTATGCTCTTTAAATTGAATTTCTTTGTGACTCAATTGCTTACTTTGATATTAGGACTATTTGTATTCTTTAGGATCCATTAATAAATTGATTGATATTTGAAGAGGAAAAAATATGTAGAGATTAATGTTAACAATCTCTCTAATGACCCTAGGCTTCAACCGTCACTTTAGAGTTATGATATAAATGAAAAGGATAAAATTGGTGAGTGTATTTGCTGAAGGGATCCCATTAACAAAAAAAAAATCATTATTTTCCCCAAACAATAATAAGAAATATTGCACGCAAATTTAACTCAAAAAAGTTTGAAGAATATCCTTGTTGAATCCAAATTTGTTTGGTGGATAATGCCTGACTGTATTTTATGAATCTACCTATGAGCTGAGGATCTGTATGCGAGGATGATAAAATTAAAAAGAAAGAGGGAAAGAGAGATAATGGATTTGGATATAATTTTTATTATCCTAGCCAAAATTATAAAATAGGAAAAGCAAGGGCTCTATCTTGTAGAGCTTAAGCTAAAAGGGAAAAGCTGGCACAATATCTCTCTATAATTTATCTCTCTATTTTGGTGTTTCTGTTGATATTCTGGTCTTTTTCTTGTGTCCCCCTCCCCCTATTTATAAGGTTTGGAGAGTTACAATAGAATATGTATAAAGTACAGGAGTTTTTTTTTTTTAAAATAAAGTACAGGAGTTGTACAATTAGTTTTTGATACAGCTTGACTGGATGTGCGAGTGGTGTGGCGATCTTGAGATATGATGTGGGTGAGATGTACTCGTGGGTGTCTGGAGATCAATTCGGCATGACAGGAAGTCGGTTTGGTGTCACCCCGCTAGAGCGAGAGGGGGCAAGTGATGATTTGTTGTTGATAGCTGAGCTTAGTGATGCTTTGATCACGAGATATGTCTTGTGGATGCGATGTTGTGCCTTTAGCTTGGTTCTTGGTAGTCTCACATAGAATATTTGACTTTGACTTAGATGAACAAAGACGTGTCTAATTGAGAGAGGAACTTTTGAGGTCGCCCCTGCTGGGCTGGGCGACTGTATGAAGGAAGCTCTTGGAGTATGTCTGTCGTGCTCCATTGATAAGTTTATTCCCAGCTCCTGAGCGAGTTCCTCGATCTAACTGTCCAGAGTGAGTTCTCCTTCTATGCGATCTGAACGTAACCTGTAAGATACCTATGATAAGGTACCTACACAAGTAATAGATGTACAGTCCTAATTATTTAGAATACAATATGCAAATAGATGTTGTATTTTATTTTTATTGTTATTTATTTAAGTCTCAAGAGCAAATTATCACACGATAAGATGGTTGAGAATCATTTATTGGTGAAGAGTTTAAAAATTGAAAGAGGAAAGAAAAACTTTTAGATCATGTTTCAGAGCATAATAGTGTATATAACAAGGCAAGACAAACATAAGAGGATTTAATAAAGCGTCAAGAATAGAGTCATTCAGCTTTGTGGCTAAGCAAGGTTGATAATAATAAAAAGAATATATTATCATGTTGACTCTAGTTGTTAATTGTTTAATTTTTTGTATTTCATTATTCATTTAATGAGTTTGCCCACTCTTAAAAACAAAGTTGTTGGTTTCGCCCCTGTCAGCGAGGGTCGATTTAATTGAAGATCAAGTTTACTCTTTTTATTCTGATTGACCTACTTATGGAACATGATATATGGATTTTTTTAGCATGTTTTGATAAAAACATCTTGTTTTGAGAGTAACGATTTTTGGTACTCTTGGTAAAGAAATTAAAGTACTTGATTTGTACTGAAATGCATCAAAGAATTTAATACTTTGGGCAATGTAGTTGTTTGGAAGAGTATCAAAGTGAAATGAAAGTATTTGATTTGGTTGAAATAATGAGAGATCTCATTTAAGGTCAAGCTTACTCAGTATCATGGAGGAGCGATCTCATTGAAAATCAAGCTTACTCTTTATTCTGATTGACCTACTTCATGACCATGATATATGAATTATTTTATTTTCTTAGCATCAAAAAAAATATCTTGTTTTGAGGGTAGTGAGTTTGGGTACTCTCTACAAAGAAATGACTATTCAGATCGTTCAAGGACAAGCTAGATGATTATTGTGGAGAGTTCAAGGTTTAAGTAGCGAGCGTGATCAAGTTTAGTTCTTGTAATCAACAAATGATGTAACTAAGCATATTTGTCTAGGATTACACCGGTTGAATTGAGCTATAATGAGGAAGATCAACCATAAACATTAAGCCTGGCCTGAATATGATGCTAAGCTTGGACATCCCCTAAACAATCCAAAAAGCTAGGTTTGGTCTTACCTAAGGGGTGTTACACCTTGAAGGGTTAAAAACAGGGAGAAAATAATGAATAGATTTATAGGAGATGAGAATTGAAATCTGAAATTATATTGTCGAAATAAACACTGGAAATTGATGCTAGAACACCACAAGATACAAGTGATCTAGTATTGGAGAGGTGGATCGGCTCTCCCACATCTAGGCGCAGCTAGGAACCTAGAATACAACTCCTCTCTAAAAACAGCAATCAACGCATGGCTTAGCTCTTTCATCTTGAAATGGTTGACTGAGGGTTTGTTTGGGGCGAGTGCAGTATTTTATAAAGTTGATTGTGAAGTTGTTGTGGAGAAAATAATTTTTCTACCATGATTGCAAAAAATAGCTTTCTATCACAATTAAAAAAATAATAATAAGAAAGCAACTGGTAAAAGCACTACCAAAATGTTAATATTATTGCAGCATTTTGTAGCAGCGGTTTTAAAACCGCCATTATAAATAGATATAGACAGCGGTTTTAATCGCTGCTAAATTCACATTAAAAAAATTGATGTTAGTCGAATATTTTGTAGCAGCGGTTTGCAAACCGCCGGCTAAGCACGGCCACTCATAAATTATCTACTCCTTTCGTGTCGTACCCTAGCCGATTGATACCGCAAGTTCGTCTTCGTATATCTCGTGATGATACCCGATGCCGAAGCCACCATCTCTACATCGAATCCACCCATCCCGATGCGGAATTCTGCCATCCCGATGCTGGCGGTGAGGGGAGGAAAGTGCAATGGAGAGCCGATGCCGTCGGGGGAGGTGGTTACGATTTCTAGTTAAGAAATAATATCTGAAAAACAAAGCATCAAAAAAGCTGTCCTAAGCAAACCCTGAGTTTGGTTTTAAAAATGATACACAGCTCACCTTGGTCTATTGGTTGAGAGCTTAGACTTTCAACTAAGAGATCTTGGGTTCGAGTCTTTGTGTATACGTTGTGTGCATAAGTTTACCTTAAATGACCTAAATGTCCAAAAAAAAAAAATATTTAAAAATGAGTTTTTATACCTCCATCCCAATTTTTTTCTGCCACTGTGATCAGCTTTGTATAAAATTGGAATTCAATATCGGATTGCAGAACTTCTACTTAGTTTTCATTTTATGTGCTGATGTCGTTCTATACGAATAAAATAGAATTCTCTTCGAAACTTTAGCGGCACTAGAGATGGCTGTCATAAAATTGATAAGCAAATTAAAAAATAAAAGAAAGAAAGGAGATACTAAGTAATATCTGAAATACATTGAGAATATATTCAACATTTAGGACAGTGACGAGCAATGCTGCAGAGGGAATCGGAGTGATTGTGAGTCCTAAAATATCAATTTGCTGTGGAATTCTTCTGTTCATTTGTCAAAGTTCCCTCTTTTTGATTGTTTCCTTGCACATTGTTACGTCATGCCTGAACAAAATTGATTGATATTGTTATCATGCTTATTATTTGGATTGAAATACTAGCATTCTACTGAGACTTTTCATGCTTAGCAGATGGATAAGAAGCATGTAGATTTCTACTAGTTTAATTAATCTGCTGAGAAAATGGTGTAAAGAAATTTCTTTGAGGAAAATCATTTCTTAATGGCGGTTCTAAAGTGAGGCGGGGCCGTAATAGCAGCGTCCGACCCTTTCCCATATTAGCCAAAGTCCAAGGGTTTGTTTGGAGCGACTTTTTTACTATTTTATAAAATTCTTGTACTAAAAAATTGTTTCAAAAAACAGTAAAAAAGCTGTCCCAAACAAAACATAAGTCTATTGGGTGGTGAGAAACCTTTCCCACAGGGTAGTAAGGTTGAGCCCAAGTAGGCTAAGATCCACTCCGTTTTTGGAACTTTTATTAGGTTCGGTGTAAGGATGTAGAGGAAGGTCCGGTCGGAGGTAAAATCCCGCGAAAAAACTCGGTATTTGCTCGGTATTGCTAGGTATTATTTGATAATAACGAGGAATACCGCTCTGTGAAGACCAATACCGAGTTATACCGAGCTATACCGAGCAATACCGAATTTTTCCTAGGAAAAACTCGGTATAGCTCGGTATTTGGTCTTCACGTGATGATATTCCTCGTTATTTTTTGGTATTGCTCGGCATTTGTTCGGTATTTCTCATTTTTTGGCGCGATTTGGCCTCCGACCGGACGTTCCTCTAGGTCCGGTCGGAGGACGTAATAATTGTTCAATTGAGTTTAGGCAATTGATTCATAAAGTTTGGAAATTCATGACAGTTCGAGTAGCTATACTTTCTCTTACTCCAACGGATGAGAATTTTCTTGAAGGAAAATCATTTCTTCACGGAGGTTTTAAAACGACGTATCGTTAGAAGCCCCAAATCAACAGATGAGCATGATGTGATATTCATTTATTAATAGACTATTATCAATTCCTATTATCATACTTAAAACTTATTAAATCAAACTTAAGAAAAAAATTTACAAAAAATCTGATTAAGCAGCTTTAAGGAAAGCAAAAAAAAAAAAATTGATGCGAGACAAAATCTAGTAATTTTTGAATGCACAATAAGGTATAAAATTACAGCTTTTGTAAATTTCCATCAGCCAAAATTTATTATAGAACTTAATTTCAATTCATTTCAGACAAAATCTAGTAATATGATTTCTAACTTAAACCTTTAGCTACACAAAATTTAGGCAATATATAAACATAAAGCTTAAACCAGACCAACCCCAACTCCGCGTAGACCTTAAGCCGGATCCACTCGGTCTCATCGCCACCACACGAACCCCACCATCCAACCCACGGTGGCTCGACTGAGTAAACCCCGAACCGGACCGGACCGCGGCCTAAACCGCGGCTCACTTGTCTAAACCCACTTCTCACGTGCGGGCTCCTAGAATGGCTTCTGTAGATACATCATCAGATCCTGAAACGAGTTCCCCCGCAACAACGGCGAGAACATCCCGTCGTCCATGGAAAACCCGCCTGCGCCGGCGCCGGCGCCGGCAGTGGCGTCGATGTTATTAATTCCAAGTCCGAGGGCTCTCTCTATCTCCCCCCACTTGGGCTGGCTTTGCACCTCTCGCTCGCACGTGAAGTCCGGGGACAGCACGTGCTCCGAGCAGCTCGAATCCGCATGAAGCCTGGGAAGCGATTCAGACGTATCGAAGTATAACAGGTCCGTATACTGCTGCGGCGGTGGCGCCGACGTCTGGGGCAAGATATTTGGCTTCTGCTCTGGAGTCTCCGGCGTCGCCGGCTGCCGGAAAATCCTCGCCATCGAGGACTTCCTGTCCGACGCCGCATGCTTAGCTATTGCGCCGCCCTTTTTGTTGTATATGCGGCACAGAACCCAATCGTCCAGCTGTAAAATACACGCGGCAAAATATTACTCGTCAGCAAACTCTAATTAAAATATGTGCGTAGAAATTTTATTTTATTAAGTCCTTCGTTTTCCGCGTCTGATTGGGATAAAGACACGGAGGTAATGGAATCTGATTCCGTTCACACTGAAAGCAGATCGGAACCTGTGCATGCAGCCATGAACACAGGCACGACCGGAATCAACTTTATGCGGAGGAACTCACCCGAAGGCTATTTTTCCTGCGGGCGGAGCGGTCGACGTCGGCGAGCCTGTACTCGTGCATTATCCAATTGGACTTCTCTCCCTTAGGGGCCTTGCCGGCGTAGAACACGAGCGCCTTCTTGATCGCTACCGGCTTGGGGGTACCGATTGGCTTATCCGCTCCGGTCGCTTTCCAGTACCCTGAACCGGCTGCCCTGTTCGGCCTCGACCCGTTCGGATACTTACGTTCGCGTGGGGAGAAGAAGTACCATTCCTTTTCTCCGTATGGCGCCATTCCTGCCCAATATCAACAAAATTGTGTAAAAACCTGTCAGTTTCCCGAATTCCAAATCACAGAAGATTGAAATATTGGCTTTGATTTTATTTCTTTATTAAAATGAAATCAATCAATTATCTAGTTCGACCTAAACCGGTCTAAATTGCCTGAAATTTTTACAATCGAAGTTTGTTAAATAGGGTCGAAATTTTTACAACCCAGATGATTGAATCCAATCAGAAAAGTACTCGAAACCAATAAGTAAAATTTCATCGAACAAATGGAAGCGAGCCAAACTTAAGCTGAAACAAGCTAGGCGGAGAATTGAAAGCTTGCCTGGGAGCTGCCATGGGTCGAACTTGTAGAGATCAAGATCAGCGATGATCGGCACAGCAATCGGCAGTCCAGCACACTTCCGGCAAAGATAGTGCACCACGAGCTCATCGTCGGTCGGGTGGAAGCGGAATCCCGGCGGCAGCTGCAGATCTCCGGCGTTCATTTTCGACTCCTTTTCGGCCCTCTTTACGTTAGAAAACCCTCGCCCGCCTTTATTCTTCGACCTTATCTCTAATCTCTTTTCTATAAGAAGACTAGAAGCTTGAAACTTCGAACCTAAGCGCGGCGCACGATTTATAGGCTCGTCATCCGATGGTAAAACGGACACGTGTTACCGGGGGACGGTGACTTCCAGAAGCACACGTGGGCATGACCGCACGCTTCGGGTGTACAAGGGTTGCAAGGGCCACGTGGCAACAAATAACTGGTGCTGCGTGCCGCTTAGCGATAAGCTCGTAACTACGCTTGTGTCACGGCTTACGTCAAGATTTTTGGATTGGGCTCTATTTCGCCATCGCGGGGCCCGCAAAGCGGCCCAACCCGCCGCTCCGGGCTTTGGCGCCCGCCACGAGGATAGCCGGACTTGGAACAGGGATGACATTAGCCGACTTCGGTGGACCGCGAGGCACCAACACGTGGATTTTGATTTTTTTTTTTGCGCGTTGTTTCGCGGAAAGTGGATGTGGGCCCCACCTGCACCCTTTCCATGGATATGTATGAAGAGCCTTGGGAGGTGAGCATTTGGCGTCCAACCTTCAACAAATATTTAGGCACGTGCGGGAAATGATGAGGCTATCGTGGCCGTCGGTTTGGGGACAAGTGGTGGATCGTGCGGCGGGTGGTGATTTTATGGGGTTCGAAGCGGCGCAGGTTATGGTGACGTGGGATGGAGTTAGGAGGGGGGCGATGCGTAGCGTAGGGTAGTCCACTCCTGTATTCGGGTGGGCCGGGTTTCACGGCGGGTGACCCGTTGGGTGTTGAGGGGGTACGGAGGGAAGGTGTCGGTCGGCAGCTGATTCGTCAGCATTTTCTTATTTTTTTTCTTTATACGGAGTTTGAGGGTGCGTAATGTATTAAATAAAAAAAAAAATTGTACGCATGAAGCAGAGAATGACTATTATTTTAAGTCTCGAGAAATTCGTTCTTATTCATGAAGGAATAAGCTTAAAAAAAGCTACTGCAAGGTAATAATAGGGACCGAGGGGGGATGAAACTCAGAGAAGAGCTATCTAAAGACGGTCAAGAATCGTCGACAGGCTTTTAAAAGTGATGGTAAAATAAATGATGATATTATTAGTAAAATTAAAGTTGGATGGTTGAAGTGAAAGGAATGCATCAGGCATGTTGTGTGATTGAAAAAGAGGCAACCAGGGGTTCTTGTTCTGACCAGACCCTATCGAGAATGGACCCTTTTCGTGAATTGGCAGAACAGCCTGAGTCCTTTTGGCTTTTAAGCCACTTTTGTTTTCTCTTTACTATCATGTATTTTCCAGTTTTTTAGAACTCCTCTACTCCTTTTTGCTCTGAGTTTTGGAGTTATAGTTTTACTTGTAAGTTTTTATGATTTATGAAAGGGCTTTGCCCCAAAATTTCCCAAAAAAAAACAAAAAAAAAAGAATCTGATTAGGAGAGTATATGTATTAAATTTTCTCTATATTAAGAAAGGTAGAGGTAGACCTAAAAAGATTTGATTAGAAAATAATAGAAATGATATTTTTTATTATATTTAAATAAAATTTTGATTGTTAGCATAACACAATAGAGAAAAAAGGATTCTTGTAGCTGACCTCATGTAGTGAGATAAATGTTTGATATTATTGTTATTCTACTAGTCTGGTCACTTCCAAAATTTATAAATATGCTCCAATACTCTACATGAAGAGGACCTTGGCTAGATATTGAAGAGACCTTAGTGGCTTGAAAATTTTTGAAACTCCACCCAAGTACCACTGCCAATGAACTCCTGCCAGCTAACCTCTGACATTGGACTTCTGCCCGATCACAGTTGTTGGACCTTTTGTCGACTGATTGCCGTCATTAAACCTCCGCCTCCCAACCGTCACTACTTAATGGAACTCATTGGCCCATCATCCAATACAAGTTAGTCAGTCTCCAACCAATGTCAATGAAGCAATTTTTTCTTTATCATCACATATATTATTATCACATTATTATAATAGTAATAGTGATTAGTTATTACCCAATCACATACCCATTTTCATTGTCATTTTCAATGTTCATATTAACAATATGCTTATAGTAATAATATCCAATTTTTATATAATATAAATCATTTAAAATTCAATAACTTCTATTTTAACTAGTGAAATGCATAAGTATTGCAATAAAAATGTTTAGGATAATAAGTATAATAACATATAAAAAGTTGTGCTATAAAAGTTTAATAAAGCCGGGATAAATACAATAAAATTAGTTTTTAGGGGAATTCAACAATCAAAATAATTTTTTTTTTAAACAGAGATATGATTAGAATCATCTATCTCGATCTGAATAATTATTCCAAAAGCAGTAAAGTGATCTGAAGATCAAAATTTAGATTTTCCTTTCTCTCCTCCGATCCCTCTCCCCTTCTTTTCTCCCTTTCTTGGCAAGCCGATGCTGGCTAGGGAAATGAAGGACGGTGAGTGGAAAAAATATTATATAAAAATAATTTTTAGTTTGTAGCGCCGCAACACCACCGCTCAATGTCGCAGCACTGCATGTCAAATTTAGAATTAATGTACAAACAATGGCTTCAGTATCACGACGACATTTTCTAACACCGTTGTGAGATCTCTTCTGACATCATCCCATATTCCCAAGTCATTTCCCTTCGTTCAAACCTACATATGTTTCAGAGTGCTAATCAGGTAGCTCCTGTATATAATTCTTCGCCGACAGTTGGTTCAGATACAGTTTCACAATTTGATACTTTGATGGCTTATATATGATAGGTGAGGCACATAACATAGTTCATGTTGTCAGATCTTAAGAGGTAGACAGATATCTATATATATTTTTGATATTGAAGTCTCCAAGATTATTAGGGCACTGTTGAGTGTTGACCTTATTTTTCTCCAAATTTTATGTCAAAGGAGTTGACTTGGTCAAACTGACCTTAATTAGGGCTACTTTTTTAGGACTTTTTACTTTTTCTCTCTCCCTAAGCCCTCTCAGCCCGAGTCCTTTGGTGTGATATCTCTTTTGACAACCTCCCATATTCCCAAGTCATTTCCCTCCGTTCAAACTTTATCGGTGATGGGATTCTAGTGAACTTGAGTCAAAATCCTCCCATGACGATTTGCCATTGATCCAAGGCGTATAAAGCCTAAATTTCAACTAAGGAAATGTACGAGAACAATCAACAAGCTCAACCGTGTCGAGAATTTGAACATCCAACAGTAAAATCTCTCAAAAATCCTAGACCTAGGTCACAACACGAAGGACTAAAAAACTTTCTACATATTGCGATTTAGAGCATAGTTTTTATACCCGATGAATGCTTCATGTCTTGTATCTTGGTTTAAAATTTTATTCAATTTGGTCTATCGAATCGAGAGATCGAAGTGAAATATGTTTCTAGGGTTTGGGTTACGCCAGCGTATGCTAAGGAGTGATCGAGACTGTTGATCCTTCGATCAACGACCACAATCTGGTTGTTCCGTAGTCTAGATCGACCGCAGATCTTGATCCCGCGGTCCCACTCGCCATCTGACGAGATTTAGGTCGTCCACCCTAAATTGCGGGCAATCGAACGGTGTCGCGGATGCGTCCGACGTGTTTAAGTGGCAACGTCGATTTCAGCGCCGTGGTAATCATTGCCAATAATTACGCGGTGGCGCAATCGTTAGAATTGATTGCCAAAATCACGTTCGCAATCCCGGAGCCTAATCAAGGTCCGCCACATGTGCCCATCGCCGTTATTAAATAATAATTAGTTTTAAATTAATTTCAATCCTTTTTTAACACAAAATTATTAAGTTAATCATTTGAAATTATTTTAAAACCTAAAAAAATCACATATTTTTTATCAAAATTTATAGAAATTTATTATCTTTAACTTAAAATTATAAATTAGTTTTAAATTTTAATTATTCATTAAACTAGTTTAAATATTAAGTATTATTTATTTTAAATTAAATATTAATCTTAAAATAATTAAATATTTAATAAAATTTTACTTTTTTTAATAATATATTAGAGAATACTAAATTATTTTAATTTAAAATTTAATTTTTAATATTTAATATTTTAAATATTTACTATGTGTATTATTATAGAATTAATATTAAGTAATACTATTTTAATAAATTATTTTTAAGTTAATATAATATAAAATAATAAAAATAGAAAAATTATATTTTAAAATTTATATTATGTTTATTATTATTTAACCTTTTAGTATATCAACTTATTATATATTATTTTTTATTATTACTATTGTATTATTATTATTTTATTTTATTATTTAAAATATATTTTATTCATTGAAAATAAAAAACTTAGTTTTTTCATTTTAATTTTAAATTAATTAATTAATAATTAAATGTAATCTTATTACTATATTAAATTGTAACTATATAAATACTTATTATTTAATTATTAATAAATAAGATAAAAAATGTATTTTAGTATAATTACCTAATCATTAATCTTTTGAAATTATTTTTAAAAACAGAAAATATTTTTTTATTATTTAATTCAAATTAATGATTCTTTTTCTTTATTTTAATTTTTTTTAATTAACAATCTACTAAATATGCTTAATTATAAATAATTAAAAAATATATTACTTTCCAAATTACAATTTTTTTTTTATTAATTTATTCTAATATAAAAATTTTAATATTTATTTTAACCTAATTTAATAATTATTTTAAATGGTAATTATTTTAAATTATTTTAAAATCACCTTTTAAATACTTTAAACTTCGATAATTTACCTTAATTTTATTTTAAATCCAATTTTGACGTAGAATACCTTGTATTTTTTAGAAAAATATATACTTTCATTCAAAATTACTTTCAGTAACCAAAAATATTATTTTTTTGGATTATTTATCTAATATTTTATTGTTCCTACTATTTAACTATTATTTAAATAATTAATATGCTAATTGTTTTATTTGAAACCTTCTTGGGTGGTCAATGGATTTCCAACCTATTTATACATTTATTTAAATTGATTATATTTAATTACATTATTTTCTAAAATTTCTTTATTTATTGGTATTTTAAATACTTTAAAATTACCTATATAATTAAATCCCTAATTTTGGGAGATCCACTACTTGAAATTCTAAACATAAATCATTCTTATGAATAATATTCATGGGGGATAAGATTAGTGGGTGGTTGAGCTCCAATCACTCACTAATCATATCGTTAAGCGCACTTACTTTTTCTTTTATCATATTTTGTATGTATATGATGCATGAGCACTTAGCCTAGACCCTCATAGATCTTAGGATTAGTGTGTTTACTATTTTTATACATTTTCTTTCATGTTACCCAAGGGTTAGTCTAAAACTTGCTTTAAACCCATTCAACATAATGACACCCTAAGGACAATAATTAAGGATATGTCTAGCAAACTTAAAAAAAAATTTAGGAGCTAGGATAGAACCCTGATTGATATGGAACTTTAAACACTTAAACTTTGTGACATTCTAAATCTCCTCGAATTTTCTATGAATTTTTAGGACACTTTAAACTCCCTAATTAACAAACCCTTATTTAGCCTATAATTAGGGCCCGATAACTTCAGAAAATTTTAATAAATATATTTTAACTCAAAAAATTACCCACAATATCTCCAACTATTTAGAATTCAACTTTTAACCTTAGATAATTAGGGCCCATTAATTGGACTTTAATTTGAGCCTTAATTTGACTTTAATTAAAAATTACCTTTTTGTCCTAATTAAATTATTAAAATTTCCAAACTCTCCCCAAACACTTGGAAACACTTTTTTAGGTCATTTTTGACCTTTGGGGGTGATTTCAATCAATTTGTAGCTGATTTGGATCAAAATCATAAAATCCCTTTTTATTAGACAATTTTGAAAATTCATTAATTGTTCAAAAATTCTAGAATTTATAACTTGGCCTAGAAAAATCCAAATATAGCAAAATTAAAGCCTAACTATTCTTTGTAAGTCCTAATATTTAATTAAAATGTTAGAACTCCCAAACATATCCCATTTCTAATAGTGATATTTGGACTCCCTTAGCCTAGTGTATAAGAGGATCCGAGACCTTCTAAAATTTGCTAATATAACTTAAACTTCCAAGATTATTACCCTTAGCATTAAAATGGATCAACAAACTAAATTAACTAAAATGAGCTCTAATTCATTAATACTTAAACTTTAACCAAATTTTCCTTTTTGGCCTTCAACAAACTTGAACTCAAACAACTTGAATTAACTACCACATATATGACCTATCTGAAGCCACACAAACCTATTACACACACATAGGTTTGTTAGGGCATCACTTCTAGCTCTAGGATTAGGGCCGATGATTTCCTTTTTATGCTTTCTATGTTGTGATATTTTGTGTGTGGCAAGTATGATTGATTGATGTATTTTGATTTATTATGTTATGATTGAGCTTTACTCATTACACTTTATATACATTGATTATACTATAATGTGTGCGTTAGATTTCCCATAAGTTAGGGTCGCTTTTATACTAATCCAATCTTATGTAGGTGGTCATGCTCATGCATCACTAAAATGAATGGGACAATAATAATTAAAGATTTAAAGACTAACACTATTTTTTGTAGATGCTCCAAAGACTTCTTAGCCCCCTTTAAAATTAAAAGAGCGTGGACAAACGTGTTTACTTTTTTGTATATGTATAACTATTTGTGATGTGGTATATTAAACTATTTGGGATGTTTTCTATTAGAATAACCATGCAAGAATTTGAGTAGATTTTCTTTTTTAAATGTAATATAATTTGTATTCATATCAAGTTGTGAAAGTTTTTAAAAAGTTTGGCATTTTAAACACTAGGTACCCAAAGAGAATAAAAAAGGACCTTTATCGGGAATTTCTTAATCATTTGGGTACCCTTATGGAGGACGAACCATATGGAGTCCGAAGGAGATAATCCAAAGGGAGATGATCCGGGGAAAGACGATCCACTCAAAGACGAAGGCTTGAAGATGAAATGGCTTGTATTTAAGACTTGTATCATTCATTAGGATTAGAATCCAGGATATTATCGGTGAAGCCTAATCATTATTATTTTTTTATAGATACTTATACGACACTTATCATGGACTATGGACTTTACTTTTCTGTGTTGTGGATTTATATTAATGTATTTTTTTTTGTACGTAGTATAAATTGCATGCTTTTTTTAGGTTTATTTCTTGCATGTGCTTGGCCTGTTCTCGTTAGGCTCTATAGGATAAAATTATTTTTCTACTCATAATTAAATTATAAAATTTTAATAATTAAATAATATAGAAACTTAACAAACTAGGGAACTATCAGAATCGTCCGGGATCACATGCATATTATTGCATTTCTCTCTCTCCTTGATATAAGACACATCCCCACCTGCGGGTAGAGTCTAGATAATCTAGCTAACAAGGATGAAGTGTTAGACTAGGGAGGTCCAATCTTTTTCTACAAATTATTTTCACTTAGCAATTTTTAAAATCTTAAGTATACTTGATTTAGACCTTTTAACCAGCATGCATTGCATTACAAACTCACTATATGAAAAATTTAATCGCATTAACTCTAGGAGAATTCATCATACATAAGTTCAAGGTCAATTAGAAAACTCTCTAGATGTCAGTTTTACTTCCAAAAAACTAAACTACCTACCTATTTCTCATAAAGACCGAACAACATAGATTTTACACGCTTAGGTGGTTAGCTAGCTTTTCTTTTTAGGTAGGATATAAGCCCAGATGCATTAGCTAAGACACGGGTATTGGTGTTGGGTAAAATAATAATCTCACCTTAGATCTAAGGTTGAATGCTATTATATTGGGTGTCTCATACTATGCATCATTGGTGGGTAAGTTTTTTTTTTTCAGGGACTACAAATCATACTTATTCGCGTCACACGAATGATGCCACTTCCATCTTTTCCTTCTATATATTTTGAGAGTTTGAGTTTCTTTCTCTCCTCAATACCTTTGTCCCTCCGGATGTCCGTGTTTGTCGTGCATGTTGACTAAGCCATTTAAGTCCTTTCTTTCCTTTAAATATGAACTTCCTGGTCACCATTTGTGTACCAATCCCTCTTTTGGGAAGAATAATATCGGATCCTTAATTGAGAGTTTTCTTGAGCCCTAGGCTCGAGATATAATTAACCACAAGGGCTTGTGTTCGTGAGAAATGGAACTCCACCATCAAATAAGCCTCACTTGAGCTGTTGTATCGGGTGGGAGAAAACTGTTATTTTAATTAGGTTGTATATATTACTATCCATCAGGGTGCGCTGGCGAGAGCCACTATCCTCAATGGTTAGTCATATGTACGATCTAATTTGTCATTTCATTGGTTCGTTTGCGAGGAGCATGAAGGCCTACAATCATTTCTATCCCTCAGGATGGTGCGATTATATATCCTATGTACTCTGTTATAGCACAGCGATGTCCTTTCAGAGGTCCACATTAAGGCCAAAGCAAAAGAGGATTGGTTGAGTATACTAAAAAAGGCATTTCATGGTATGTAATGTCCTCCTAAGAGAAAGGTACAATTAGCAGACTTTCTATTGAATGGCGAGGTAAAGTGCTGATGGATGGGTAAATAGGAGGAAAAATTTAAGGGAGATTAAACTCTCTGATTACCTTGGAGGAGTCCTCTGATGTGTTTAGAGTCTGTTTTCTTCCACCTTCTACACGATAACAAATATAGGAGACTTTTTTGAGATTGGTTCAGGGGAGCATGATAATTATGAAGTATAAGGCAGAGTTCACTGTTTTGGCTAGATATGCTCCATAGTTAGTTATTACTCCTGTGAAGAAGTGCTGCAGGTTCCTGAGAGGACTTCGAGATAGTCTGAGATAACCTTTTGTATAATTTCACATTTCTAATTTCTTTGAGCTTATAGAGAGAGCTTGATTGATAAAGAATGACCTGATGACTACTCAGTAGCGATGGACTGCTAGTAGGAAAGATTTATTGGTAAGACTTCTGGTTATGACTCTTCTGGGAAGAAAAGTAGATTTACACCTGGAGATGTTGGCAGCCAGCATCTACAACAATCTATGGTAGTGGCAGCATAGTCAGTTCTAATTTTGTTAGTGGGGCGCCATACTAGAGTTATGGCTGACACCAATCAGGTCAGTGCTACAGGATGACTGACCAACTGTGTTTTAGATGTGGCCAAATAGGGCATCGGGTAGCAGAGTATCCACATGCAGGATTTATCTGACATTTTGAACCCATATAGGAGAGCTTTATCAGATCGGTAGGGAGATCAAGGACAGTTCCTCTCTATATTTTTTTTGAGGGATCATCTGGTAGAGCTGGTGGTTTTGGTTTAGTGGCAAGAAAACCATTTGGCAATAGTCAGAGAGAGCCTAATAGTTCTATTACTCCAGCTCCAATTCAACCACGTATATACATTTTGACTCAATAGGAGATTCGGGATACTTCAGATGTTGTGACAGGTATGGCATATATTTTTGAGCATCCATGTCATGTTCATTCGATTATGGAGCTAGTCATTCCTTTATTTCTGAGCGTTTCTTCGATTCACTACACTTGGCTTCAGCTGCACTACTTGTTTCCCTTTTTGTTATTTTGTTGACTAGAAATAGTATGATAGCTAGTAGATTTAATTTCTGTGATATTGAGATTTCTAAAAGGAAGTGAAAATCTAGCTTAATTTTGTTATATATTTCCTCATATGATATTATTCTAGGTCAATATTTTCTTCGTCTGCTAGGGTTTCGCCCTTTTAGGGCTTCTTCCTTTGCGCCGCCATCCTTGGCGACGGTAAGTTTTTAATGGAGAAAAAATTGCTGGATCCCGGTTTCCTTTCGGGTAAGCATCCTAAATCCTTTAAGGATGCTCTATCTGGTTCCGTTGATTCGAATGTTTTTCCGGAATTTTGCATTTCTTCGAATCTGGGAATGCCATCTCTGTGGTTTTCAGAAGAGGAATTTTTGCATTTAGCTAAGCCTTTTGAGTTTGCGTTGGTAGGGAGATTTCCCCTTAAACGTCCTTCTTTAGATTCAATCCGTAGGTTTTTCGTTATCTTAAAGTTATCTGGGGAATTTTCGGTGACTTTGTTGGATCAAGCTAATGTTTTAATCAAGCTTGCCAATGATATGGATTATGCTAGGGTTTTTGCTCACAGGTCTTACTTGGTTTATGGTTGTTTTATGAAAGTGATAAAGTGGTCTCCGGTTCTTGATTTGTCGGAAGAATCTCCGATCGTCCCTGTTTGGCTTTCTTTTCCGGGATTACGTCCCCATCTTTTCTCCTCCCGTATTCTTTTTAGCTTGGGTTCGGTCTTTGGAAGGCTGATTCATACTGATTCTGCTACGGCTACTGGTTCACGTCCATCTGTTGTGCGTGTGCTTGTTGAAATTGATGTATCCAAATCTTTTTATGATACTGTTTGGTTGGGTCCGAAGAAGTTTGGGTATGCCCAGAAAGTCATTTTTGAGGGCATGCCTAATTTTTGTTCTTTTTGCAAAGCTATAGGTCATAAAAAATTAGAATGTCCTAAATTTTCATCCAAAACTACCCCGGTTGGTTTCTCTGCCCCCCTGGATATTCCTCCTGTCCCTGTTTCTAATGAAGACCTGATTACTGCTCCTGTTTTTGATAATTCTGTGAATTTATGTAATGTTGTAGTTGAGCGAGATGCTTTAGATAGTGAAAATCTTGTTAATTGCCAGTCTGCTGATGTGGAGGGTGTGGTCTTGCCTGATGTTTATTGTCAGGTTGGTTCTCCTGATGCGTGTGTTGCCTGAATTGGTTATGGGGGGGTGTTTCTACTATTGGTGATGTCTCAAATTGTAATGGTGTGGATCTTAATAATGCTAATGTTTTACTCCCTTCTTCTGTCGATGCTGTGCGGGAAGGAGTTGTTTGTACAGTGAATGTTTGTGGTGTTGGTGAAAGGCTGGAGAAGGATTTTGATAAAATTTATACCTTATCTCCTAATGCTGTGCCGTTTTTTCTTCTTATATTACCATCTGACTGTGTTGAGGTATTGCCGGAAAATTCAATAGGTGAGCCTGTAACTGGGGATCTTCCTTCGGTTCAATGTTCGGGTGTGCCTCAAAAACGCTCTACAGTTTCTAATAATGTCATTGAGGTTCACGTTAATTTGGTTGATACGCGATTTGTTGGCACTTCTTTAGGCGACAGTTCTGGACTGGATATTAGGAATCATTTGAATTGGTTGGATTCATCCGAGGGTGAACCTGACTCCGAATTCTCTGATGGAGCTGAGTTGACGTCACCGAATTTCTGAGGTGGGTCTGACCCGGGTTGTGATTTCACTCTTGTTAATATTAGACCCACTTCTTTTGTTGGCACTCGGGGTAGACCTCGTGGTAGAGGCAGGGGTCGCCGTTTGCGATATTGATTTCTGCAAATCCTTTGTTTTGGTTTTGTTTAGTGTTTTTGTCGTATGGTTTTGTTGTTCTATCGAAGAATGGGCAATGATGGGTTGGTGCTCGCATCATTGTATTTCGCTGGAGGCAACCATTGCTGTGGAGTTTCGGGTTGCTTCGGGTCGGCTGTTTATTCTCCACCTTTTGGACGGTCCTGGTGGGGTGTGGTGGTGCTCGAAGCCTCAACCACTAACTGAGCCCACGGTTTCTTTGTATTTTTTCGTTTCTTTCCTTGCTCTTTCTTATTGTAAGCGTTTTTGTTTATTATTAATATATGCTTCTTATATATATATATATATATATGAATTAGTTGAGTCAGTATGTGGGTATGTGGCTCAAATTGATTGCTTGAAAAAATAAGTTATATTATTCATGGGTAATAAAAGTTATGTATTCTACAGATTTAAAGGTGTTTTATCTTGTTTGATCTCTATGTTGGAAGCAAATAGATTGTAGAAGGACTCTATGATATTTCTGATATCAGTTGGAGATAGAAGTATAGATCCTAGTTCTCTTTTTGATATCCTAGTAGTATGAGATTTTTCATATGTATTTCCTGATATGTTAATCAGTTTACCTTCAGATAGAGAAGTAGAATTTGGTATTGGAATATTTCTAGGTACGACCCTGATATCTAAAGCTCCATACAGTATGGCACCAAAGGAGCTTCAGGAGTTGAAAGTTTAGCTTCAATAGTTAGTTGATAGGGGATTTGTTCATCCTATTATTTCTCTCTAGGGAGCACCTATTCTATTTGTGAAGAGAAAAATGGTACGATACACATATGTATTGACTACCAAGAGTTGAACAAAGTTACTATAAAGAATAAGTATCCATTGCCACGGATTAATGATTTATTTGATCGACATGCTTGATCTTTTATATTTTCAAAGATTGATCTGTGATCTGATTACTATAAGCTGAAGGTGAGAGAGGCTGATGTGATGAAGATATCTTTCAGTATTCGGTATGGACACTACAAGTTTTTGTTCATGCCATTTGGGGTGACTAATGCATTAGCTGTCTTTATAGATCTGATGAACAGAGTATTCAAAGATTATTTGGATCAATTTTTGACTATTTTTATAAATGATATTTTGATATATTCTACTTCTGAGGAAGAAAACACCAGACATCTGAGAAATGTATTGAAAATTTTAAGTCAGCACCAATTGTATGCAAAATTCTTTAAATGTGAGTTCTGGTTGAGGAGTATTTTATTTATGGGATGTATGGTGAGTGGTGATGGTATCTCTGTTGATCCCTAGAAATTTCATGCAGTCACTAATTGGTCGAGACCTACTATAGTATTTGAGATATGTAGTTTCTTAGATATTGCTGTATATTATAGGAAGTTTTTTAAGAGGTTTTCTCATATTTTAGCACCTCTGATAAGACTGACTCAAAAGTTAGTAGTTTTTTTCTAGACACTGGAGTGTGAGGCTAATTTTCAGAGATTGAAGGATTGTTTGACTTTTACTCTAGTTTTGGCTCTTTCTTCTAATATAGAAGGATTTTAAGTATTCAGTTATGCTTCACTGAGAGGTTTAGGGTGTGTTTTGATGCAGCATGGCTAAGTGATAGTTAATATTTTAAGATAATTAAAGCCACATGAAAGAAACTATTTGGCGCATGGTTTAGAGGTAGCTGTTATTATATTTACTTTAAAGATTTTGCATCATTATCTGTATGGTGTCAGATGCGAGATTTTTACTGATCATCAAAGTCTAAAGTATATATTCACTCAGAATGATCTGAATTTGAGGTAGAGGTGGCTTGAGTTGATTAAATACTATGATCTAACTATTTAGTATCAACCAGCTGGTAAGGCTAATGTGGTGGCAGATGCTCTAAATAGGAAGTCTTCTAGTTTATCATGTATAAAACTCATTTATATTGAGTATTTGATATGAGATATGGAGATATTATAGTTATAGGTGATTTCTTCTACTGATTGAAATTCTTGTATAGTGACTCAAATGATCATTGAGCTATCTTTAGAAGAAAAG
Organism: Dendrobium catenatum; assembly: GCF_001605985.2. Classification (NCBI taxonomy): domain Eukaryota; kingdom Viridiplantae; phylum Streptophyta; class Magnoliopsida; order Asparagales; family Orchidaceae; genus Dendrobium; species Dendrobium catenatum. Next base: position 1,701,871 of record NW_021319551.1, read on the forward strand.
ATTCATGAAGCTAAAAAATTAGATGCAAAATATTCGAAGTTGATTAACCAGATCTAATCTGATAAAAATTATGAACTATGAGTTTTTTATTATTGTGTCATTTTGTTGTAATGAAAAACTTTGGATTTCTATTTTTTAAGATCTGAGATAGGAGATTTTATATGATTCTCATTATTCAGGCTATACTATTCATCCATAAAGTAGAAACATATATGGAGATCTGAAGAGAATAATATGGTGGTCTGGATTGAAAAAGGACATAACAGAGTTTGTATCAAAGTGTGAGGCATGTCAGCTAATAAGGTAGAGCATCAGTGATCAAGATGACTTCTGTAGTTATTATTTATTCCAGAGTGAAAATAGGAAGAGATAACAATGGATTTTGTTATGAGTTTTTTTAGATCGAGACAGAGGTATAATGGCATTTGGGTTGTTGTCGATTGGCTGATAAAGTCTGCCCATTTTATTCGGTTTCAATAGATATATCCGATGGACATGTTAGCACAGATCTATGTTAAAGATATTATCAGATTGCATGGTGTGTCGAAGGTGATTGTATTCGATTGAGATGGCAAGTTTACCTCCAGATTATAGAGAGGTATTCAACAAGGACTGGACATGAAATTATACTACAGTACGACTTTTTATTTACAGATGGATGGATAGGCTGAAAGGACTATTCATGTATTGAAGGATCTTCTGAGATTATGTGTTTTAGATTTTGGGGGTAGTTGAGAGGATCATATCTCATTGATAGAGTTTGCTTATAATAATAGTTATCAGTCTAGCATAAGCATGACTCATTATGAAGCTCTATATGATAGAAAATATAAGACTCCTTTGACTTTAACAAAGGTGGGAGATAAATAAGTGATAGGATTAGCTTTTGTTGATGACACTACAATAAAAATTTAACTGATCAGAGATAGATTAATAGCTGCACATGACATGTAGAATAAGTATTACAATCAAAAGTACAAGTTGGTTGAGTTTCAGATTGGCGACCTGGAAAAAATTAGCAAGCTCATTCCAAGGTACATTGGACTTTGTGATATTATTGAGAGGATTAGTAGTTTTGCTTATATGTTATTGTTAACTAATCATATGTCTGACATACACAATGTGTTTCATTTATCTTCTTTGAGAAAGCGGGTATCTGATTCTAGGAAGAGATTATCTATTGAGGATGTTGAGGTCCATCCGAATTTATAGTATATGGAATAACCCAAAAGGATTTTGGCATATGATATGAGAAAATTGAGAAGCAAATAAATTCTTATGGTTAAAGTACATTAGAAGCATAAAACTGCTAAAGATGTTACTTGGGAGAAGGAATATGATATGAGGTAGTTGTATCTAGGTTTATTCTGACTTGTTCTACTTTGGGAATGTCGAGGATGATATTTTTCTTAAGGTTGGTAGATAGTGAAACCCCTAAATTTTCTATTAATAATTTTTGACCTATAATAGTCAATATTTATTTCTAGAGTCATATTAAGTTTAAATTAAAAACTCTCTTTGCCATAATATTTATAATGTTATGTTTTAGCATCTCTCAAATTTTCATAATTTTTTTAGCACTCAAAATTTCTTAAGAAATCAGCACCTAACGGTACAAGTGAAGTTTTTGGGATCATTAGTAGCCCATTTTGCAAATTGATTTCACCAAAAAATGAGGATAACTTTATATTGGTAAAACTTTCACCGCGTAACCGTTTATATATTATAAAGATTATGATTATGCACATCATAAATATTTTCTAAAAATTGTTGACATGGGTTTTGAAATTTGCAGGTTATTTATTGAATACAAAATTATCTGAATGTTGAAAAATAGTATTGTATTATAATAAAAGTCTTAAAACATTATTTTACACAATCCATGATAATTTGATAATTTTCTGAAAATAAGTATTTTTGCCTTGTTGGATTTTCTGTTTACTATTATACAACACTACAAAATTTTGATGCATGTTTAATTACTCTCTAATTATTATAATGTTATGATATATATGTATATGTGATTAAATTATATCTGTTGGGATCTATATGAGGTTAGAAACTTTTGAGATTCTATCTGTGTCAGGAAATTGCTACGAGTTATAAGGAACCAGAATCTTTTGAGTTTCTATCTAAGACAGGAAACTCTGATATATTCTGGTGCTATAAGCATAAATAAAAAGAGAGTCATAAGGGGCCAAAATCCTTTTGAGATTCAATAAATCCAAGAAATCTAATCTGAACTACTCTTTGATATGAATTTTAATTTATTTATTTATTCTATACTATTATTTAAATCAGAAAATAATTGCTATGCATTTATTACATTTCTCGATTTTCTAATTCTTAGTTCAATGATTTATTTAAATTGTATTTAATTGCTTTTAAATATTCAGCAAAATATTTGATACAATAATATTTTAAAATTTAGATTGGTTTTCGTGGCTTGCTGAGCTGTTGTAGCTCACTACGGTTTTACTTTTGATTTTTAGGATCATAAAAGAGGAAGAAGTTTGTGGACTAGACATTTAGGATCATATATAAAGTCATAGGTTTTTTACTATTTTGATTTTTGTACAATTATGGCTAATTTAATTTTTAGTTATGTAGTTATTGTTTGTAGTCATGTACTGTAGTGTAAATATTTATTTTGATGAATGAAAGAAACTTTATAAATGAGTTTTCAGTATTCGAATATTTTAGTATCTTTGTAGTTTGTCATTTATTTCAATAAATATTGGTAAAAAATCTGAAAAAAAAATCCAAAACTAGAACTTGGGTTTTGCCTGTCACAGCTTAATACTATAGGACTTATCTTAATCAAGTTGTGTTGTGACACTTTCTAATCTAAAGCGGTCTTTGCCTGTCACGGTTCAATACGATAGGACTTATCCTAATCAAGTTGTGTTGTGACACTTTCTAATCTAAAGCGGTCGCTCGTCTGTCATCCTAATGTAAGTGAACATGTCTTGCAGACGAGTTGCCCCGTGTTTCTTAAATTTACTCTGATTCTTATATATATTTTTTATTTTTTTTATTCTTTATTAGCATCTCAACCTTAGGTTCTACCATTCCCCCATTTTTTAAATTTACTATTCTTTTTTTCTTCACAAAAAGTATATGACATTAGTGACTTTATTGTTTAAGCTCCAAATAATATCGACAATAAAGCTCTAATAATTACAAGAATGTCAATAATGCTACCACATCTTAAATAACCACATTATCGATGAAACCCCTTAAGCAAAAAATGTTAAACTCTTAAATATCGAGTCGCCTTTTTGTGTAATGGCTGAAATTTTTACAAGAAACTCCGAAGTTAGGCATGCTCATCTCGGAGCAATTCTAGGATGGGTAACCTATTAGGAAGTTACACCAACATGACAAAATCATGAGGCTCTCAGGCCAAAGCGAACAATATCTCGATAGTTAAGAGTTTGGGTTGTTCCAAATGGTATCAGAGCAATACAACAGTAAAAAAATGAGAACTAAGTGTTATACAAGATAAAGTGCTATGTTATAAGAGCCATCTTTTGAACTCCATATGGGACAAAGTGCTACATGATGGGAGCTACCAGTTGAACTTGTAGGGGTCACCTATAGAATCCTATCTGCCTGGTGGATGATTCTGGATAAAGATGTTGACGATGACATCATTTACTTAAGTAGGGGAGATTGTTAAACCCCTTAAGAAAAAGAAAGCTAAACTCTTACATATCGAGACGTCTTTGATGTAATGGCTAAAATTTTCATAAGAAACTCTACAATTAAGCTTGCTCATCCTGGAGAAACTCTGAGATGCCTACTGGGAAGTTACACCAACATGACAAAATCATGAGGCTATTAGGTCAAAGTGGACAATATCTCGATGATTAAAAGTTTAGGTTGTTACATTATCACCTCGTAAAATCTTTAAGACCACATTTGCTAGAGATAGATGAGAGCTTTCGGTAGCCTGAATCAAAGATCAATTAAGGAAGGTGTGACTCTAACTGGATCAAATATATTGCAATCGTAGGGGGTAGTCCTTTTTTTCTTCAAAGCTAGATCAAAGATAGGATGGATACGAGGCTTTTTTTTTCTTTCATGGTTGGTCAAAGATATGATAGTCATGGCTCTTCAACATCGATTGTAGAATTGAGAGAGGTATAATTGTTATCCTTTTCTTATTTTTTCTATTTGCCTCTGCCCTTTGTTTGATATCTTTCATGTGCAATCTCTCAGTTTTCTTTTCTCTGTTTGCATTCTCCATTCACCTCCTTTCTACTCTTCTTTTTCTAGATTTCAAAGATGGAGGTGTTCAGTTAGTAGCCAACGGTTCTATCAATGTAGGAGATGTCAAGTTATCGATTAAGTCATGGGTAAAAGAAATGAGGCAACAATGTAGGCCTTGACTACGAGAAAGGGGTAGGCAAGATTTAAGGCAGCGAACACAACTCACCTTGATCTGTTTGTTGAGAGCTTAGGCTTCCAACTAAGAGGTCTTGGATTTGAGTTTTTGTGTATGCATTGTGTGTGTGAATTTGCCTTAAATGATCTAAACGTCCAAAAAAAATTTAAGACAACGAAGCATATGGTGGTACGAGTGATTTCAATATTACAATATTATGTGATCATGCCGAGAGAAGTCATGTAGAAATTAAATTTGCAAGTAGAGCGAAACCTAAATGAAAAACTTCACCTAGTAATGGGGATCAAAGAAGAAAGAACAGTAAAAATCTTTTATTATTATTATATATATTGATCTTTAATGGCAGATAATAATTGACAACAATTTGTTATATGCATGAAAAGACTGGAATTTTTATTGCGTCCTCCCACCTAACGTAGAGATACGTCCTCCCACCGCTAAAAAACTCAGTTTTTGCTCGGTATTGCTAGCTATTATTTGGTATTAACGAAGAATATCATCATGTGAAGACCAATACCGAGTTATACCGAGCTATACCGAGCAATACCGAGTTTTTTCTAGGAAAAACTAGGTATTTTTTTGTATTGCTCGGTATAGCTCGGTATTGCTCGGTATAGCTCGGTATAACTCGGTATTGGTCTTCACATGATGATATTCTTCATTAATACCAAATAATAGCTAGCAATACCGAGCAAAAACTGAGTTTTTTAGCGGTGGGAGGACGTATCTCTACGTCAGGTAGGAGGACGCAATAAAAATTCAAAAGACTGCCACAATAGTTATGAGAAGAAATAAATTAATCAATAACACATTAAGCTTTTATCTCATCACGTGGGATTTATTATATGAATCTTTTTTTTTTAATTGTGTCATTAAGAATCAATAATTAGATAAAAGCTTTATGAATAAATTAATAAAGAAATTAATAAATATTATGAACTTCTTTTTATTTTTTAAGATTGAAAAATATTCCATTTAATTAATCAAGTAAAATTAGTTAACTTATTTAATTAGTTATCTTAAAAAATTTTCTAACAATTTGCTAACTCAATTTTTTTTTCAATAGGATATTCACCAACTGCCACCCCCGAAAGGGCACTTTGCGGGGTGACTAGTCTTCGGCTGACCTAAAAGAGGCACCCATCCTAAAAACCTCATGGCCCGCACTTCATTGAGCCCCACTTAAGAGGGTTGCCGCTCGAGGGGAATCGAGCAAGGGTTGGGGGATTTCCAGTAGTACTCGTCTACCAACCAAGTTAAACAACATAACTCAATTTTTAATATAGGGTTTATTTGAGATGGCTACATAATTTTGTAAAAGTGATCATAAAATTATTATAAGAAAATTAACTCTTTTGAAAGTTGCTGTAAAAAATAATTTCTTATCATAGAAATTTCTTAAAAGTAATAAAAAATAATAATTAAATAAAAATTATGACTGTAATTTAAAAAATAAAATAATAACAAAATTCTACCAAATGAATTCTTAATATAATTTTTAATGCCACGAGATTATGCTATTGGCAACATTGATTTCTGCTATAAATATGGCGAAAAGGTTTTTGGGATGGTGCATGACTCTAATCGCCGTTTTATTTTTAATAATATTTTAATTTTTTGATACTTTTTGGGCGGGTACCTAACTCCTTTTTGTTATATGCCCACGTTTTAATAAAGAAATGACAGTTTGTTAAGCCGAGGCGTAGCCTTTTTTCTACTTATTATTTCTGGTACCATTTGATTAGAGGTAAAAAGAGGTGTAAACCAGTGTTTTTAAAATAATATCGGACCGGCCCGGTTCGACCATGAACCGGTCCAATCAAGTTGGAAAACTAGATTTCTACTGAACCGACAACAAGTTTAATAAATATTATTTTTATTTAAATAAATTTTAAGTGGTTCATGATGCTTAGCTTGGTTGGTTGGTACAGTTGGGTACCCCCAACCCGTGCTTGATTCTCCTCGAGCAGTAATACCTATTAAGTGAGGCTCAATCAAATGCGGGCTAGGAGGTTTCTGGGGTGGGTGCCTCTTCTAGGTCAGCCGATCGATGATTAGTTACGTCGTCAAGCGACCTTCCGATATGGTAGCAGGCGGATAACCCGTTCTCAAAAATTAAAAAATTAAAAAATTAATATTAAATTTTTTTATTTAATTAATTTTAAATATATATTTAATGAAATATTATTAAGGAAATAACTTTAACTTGAATATAAAATTGCTACATTGCCACATCATGCCGCTTTAGTTATTATTTGTGTTTAATGCGTTATATTATTGTTGCCGGCTAAAATATATGCGACGATAGAGTTATAGATCTACGTCTTAGCATTGGACGGATATCTAACTCACACATAGAGAACATGTGATTTTTTTACGTGGAAAACTCTTGAAAGTGGAAAAATCATGGGGCCTAGCTCAGTTGAAAATGATTCGTATAGAATTTGAGTTGTGTTTAGTTCACTGACTCGTCCCTAAGGGCGATCAGATTATAAATGTCAACCGTATGGTTGTAGCCTGATGACAAACGGGGATGAAAGCCCAGCATCACTAGGTGGTCCGACGGATGTTTGACTATTAGTTGGTGGTCCGGTAGAAGTCTCGATGTCAGTTGTTGATCTGGTGGAAGTCTTGCGTCAAGCGATGGTCCGACGGAAGCCCTGTGTCAGACGGTGGTCCGACAGAATTCTAGGCGACGGTTAAATGTTCGGATTTTGAAAGTATTAGTATTTAATTTGAGGTAAAAGAAATATAGAGTAAATTTTTTATGTATTTGAATTCTTTAGTCGTAGGTCGCTACCACCTCTTATCATCACTGGCAACCGCTAACCAGCTAACTACCACCACCAACCATTATCATAATCGCTCCCATTTTTGAACTTTACACTATATTTATTTTCTTTCATATCAAATAAAAAAATAATAAAATGTATTTATTTTCCCTCATCCAAACCATTCCAAAGATCTCAAATACATTCCGTTCATTTTTATACTGCATTCAATTTTATTCTGCAATTTTATTTTTTTTCAGCCGACAAAAGGGGCCCTTAACGGCTAGCTGGCCATCCTTCTTTTGAACTCGTTTGTTTATTGTTTTTATAATTTTGTAACCTGCTAAGCTGGATAGCTATGTGTCATTGGTTTCAATGGACAAATGTCCATATTCTGATGTTATATGTCGTCTGCAGGTTCATGCAAGCTAGCTGTTAGGGTTTAGAGTTTCTTGAGGTGATTTGTTTCTTTGGCTGCTTCTCTTCTATTGCTATCATGGCGATTATCTTGATGCATGCATTGGTGCCTATTTTGTTATTTTTCTTTTTTAGTTTGGTAGTCTCTTGACAAATCAAATGTTGTATTTCTATTTGTTGATTTAGGCGACTTGTGAGCCGGCTCAAACTCGACTTATTAGGTAATGTGTGAGCTGAGCTTGATATGCTGACGAATCAAATTTGAGATAGCCTCGACTAGACGAGTTAGCTTGTTTTAAAATATTAATGCAAAATAACATAAAATGTATTAATATTTAGGGCTTTAAGTAAATAAAGTTCAAAATATCAAACTTTATTATATTAAGCGACTCTTCTAATTTCTCATTCATTTAACCATTTATTATGATTGAATTAAATCATTATTTTTCCTTTTTCATAATAAATAAGTCAGCTCAATCTCATCTGTCTGACTCACACCTGAGTAGGATTTGAAAACTAGTTCATTGGAGCATATCCGCCCAATTTGCATTTTACTTGTTATGTACTCGGCAGGAATGGGCGGAATGGAGGGAAGGGGGAAAGGCAAGTGAAGCGATTGCGGACAACCGCTCTTTTGGTGAAGACCAGATGCGCTCTTGTCGCACGCAGATGTAGGAATCCTTAGCTCGATTCACCAAGCTCAATCTCAAGTCAGGGTTGACTCGCGCCCAACTCAATTCGTTTACATTCTTAATCCATCTTATCAGAACATCTTTTTGTGTTGAAACTCTCAGTGTGTGTGTGTGTATTATAATTTCTTTACTCTTTTTCGCCTTCTTACATTGTCTCATTTTATATGTATAACACTGTTTTAAGATTTTAATTGTATCATAATATTATTGTTATGTGTTAGAAAATTTGAGTCGATAAATTGTATATTTTATGACCGAGCATTGTACAAAGATTCTGCATGTACGAATGAAAGTAGTAAGACTAAATATTTTTTACTTGAAAAATTCAAAATGGGAAAAAATCAAAGGGTCTGGCTTAGTTATAAAATCCACTAGATAGTAAGTGATATAATGATTCTACTTTCTTCATTATTAAAGAAGGGGTAGAGTATATAAATCAAATATGACAGTTAATACACAATAATAAAGTCTAATTTTCTCAATATGGATTATAGAAAATAGATGTTCGTAGATGGACTTCAATACCCAATAACAACGTTAAATCTTATCAAAACTCTGGAGATGGTAGAGATTTTTTATGATGATCCTCAATGGTGATGATGGTTGTCGACGACAATAGCTGGTGGTGATCGTTAGCGACGATGGTTGGAAAATACAAGAGAATTATTTCTAATTCTCTATATCCTTCTTTCCTCTCCCCTTTAGGTAAAAAATGTAGGCCTATTTATAGGTTCTTGGAAATGACATGCTCTATAAATATGGAAAAAATCTATGGTAAATTCAGAGTGCTCCATCAAATGGTCTATATTGATTCCGTTGATCATAGAGGTTTATTAATTATTTAAGTGCCTGCATGGTATTAGAATTAAGTGATATTGGGCTCGTTGGGGTTCATCTCGTCGATCCGCTCTATTCGACTATAAGTATGTCATATTTAAAGATTATTTGATTGTCCAATTAATGCTTTCAAGCTTTCAAATATACTTCAATCCCTTGATTTGGGCTCATTTGGGTTTAAATTGAACCAATTTTGATGTATGTTGGTTTGTCTTGTCAAAACATTTAGTTTGACTTTAAGTTAGCTGAGATCGGAGTTCGAGTGGTCCTAAGTTTAATTTTGAAAGTTTTTAATTCAAATATATATCGAGATTAGTGCTTGATTAAGATGGTTTTTTATGATGTATCAATTATTTTTTGGGTTCAATATTATTTTCCAGATGATTAGAAAGGTGCACATTTCAAAACCCCTTGTGTTAAATTTTCTAAAAAATGTATAAATGTCAAGAATCAATGTCTCTACAAAATGCATAAAGTTATACGGTTAAAATTTTGAAGGTGAATTTAACCTCATTTTTTAGTATGAAAATATAAATTTAATCAAGAAATTCGAAAAAAAAAAAATTGTATTTTTTAAACTTAGATGGGCAAAATGTGACATACCTCGATCCGTATAACTTTCAAAACTGGGCCATCAATTGAAAAAAAAACTTGAAGCGGACCAAAATAAACTTTCTCTCTCTAAAATCAAAGAGCACTGGTGCCGCCAAACCGAGCGTCGCAGCTCCCCAAGGAAAAAAATCCAGATTTTTCAAACAAATAAATTCCTATGACACACTTCAAAACACATGCAGGCAGATTCTTAGATACATACAGAACACTCTCAGGCGCATGCAAAAGAGCTCAAATGCATACAATAATGAATTATCTTGAATCTAGTTGGATTAGAACAAGTTGAACTAAACACTGACTTTATAGGTATTACATTATGTATGTTGGATCAAAATTGATGCTAATAATGAACACTTCACAAAAGTGTTTAATTCATTCGCTTATTCTTCTTAGGCCTCACCATTATCGCTTATGCATGCATGATTTACTTGCAAATTCAATCTTGTTTCAAATAAGCTCACTTTTAGTTGCCACAAGCGTTTTCCTTCTATCTACCATGCAATGGATGATGAGGTTTTTATATGCCCTTGTTCTTGTTTGAACCTATTAAAGAATGTACGTCTGGCACAAATTTTGACTAATTCGGGATAAGTCACTTGATTTTCTTGAGTGAATCATTCAAAAAAAGATATGATCAAGTAGATCAAATTGAGAGAGAGAAATTCAGAGTGAGAAAGAGATTATTAGAATAGCTTTTTGGAAGTTATGTAAGGCTACCATATCTATAGATTAAGGCTTTCTTCGTGAGAACAATTATTACGTCCTCCAACCGGATGCAGAGGAACATCCGGTCGGCAAAATCCTGCCTATACTGAGGTGTACCGAGTTTTTCCAAAAAAACTCGGTACACCTCGGTATGGGCGGGATTTTGCCTACAACCGGATGTTCCTCTGCATCCTTACACTGGACCAAATAAAAGTTCTTCTTTGTGACCATTTTTTTATTACTTCTTGAAGCAACTTGCTAGTATAAAAATTAAATTTTTTGTACTAGAAAGTTGATACAAAAAGCAATAAAAAATCGTCCCAAACGAAGCCTAAGTATAACTTCGTTTGGGGTAGCTTTCTTATTGCATTATAAAACAACTTTTAGGATTAGAAATTTTTGTTTTAAAAAAATATTTTAGATAGTAACATCCAAATAAAACATACATGAAATTATATAATCAACATTTTATTTTAAATTAGATCATAAATATTGGAGCCTTTGAGCTAAATGGCCTCAAGGGCTTCCAGCAAACAAGTTCAAATCATCAGAGGGGACAATAGCCGAGTCTAAACATGAAGAAAGTCAAGCAAGGACGAGGATTATTTTTTCTACTGTATGCTTACTCAAACGCTCTAAGGTACAACTAAGAGCATAATTAAATTCAAGATGTTCATAAAATATTATCTTACAAACAACAATGATGATGTTTACACAAAATAATACTTAATATATATATAAGAAAGTTTAATAAAAAAAGAATAATATTGCTTCCCAAATAAGTCTCCATAACTTTTTTTATATTCATTCTCATTTTATATAGAATATAATAACATTCAAGCCCTGAATGAATACTCCTTCATAGGAGAGTCAACATGGGTTAACATGTCGGGTATAGATCCGACCTGACTCCAATCAATCAAAACCTGACTTATTTAATAAATATGTCAAAAAGGTTGACCCAAAGACAACACGGTATCCTATTTTAATTTTAAAAAATAAATTTTTATTAACTTGCTAAGCATAAATTTTAGATAAACTAATAAAAAATAAGGAGATAATATAAAAATATAGAAATGTATTAAACGAATTATTTTTTGATCAAAATCAATGGATCAACCTGGGTTTAATCAGTTTAATAAATAGGTTAGAATGCACAACCCATTATTTTATGTGTCAAATTAGCGAATCGGGTCATTTATGGACACCCCTGGCCTACTCCTTTGTAATATTTTATTTTTTTTTATTCTATTTGTTGAGGGATACGATATTACTCATTAAAAACCAAAAAAGTCAGGCCTAATGATTGGGATGCTTCTATAGTTATCAATTCAATATCACCTTATTAACTCATACTCAAAATAAGAAAAAATGAGAGATGGCCCCATTTCCTTAGTGGATAACGTAAGAATAAATGATAAGATAGACACGAATTACAGCTACCAGTTTCCCATCAAACAGTCTTCCTGCTTTCGTGTGCTTCAGGATTTTTCAGGTCCCCTTCTCACATAATTGAAAGAATAATTCGATTAATTTTTGTGTGGGAAATTGACTTTGCAAAGCCGGCGCTTAGATATTTTCTAAGGACTCAGCTCATCTTGATCTGTTATTTGAGAGTTTTGACTATCAACTAAGAGTTTTTTTGTTCGAATTTTGTGTATGTAATATGTGTATGAGTTTGCCGATTAGGCTAAGGCTTCGTTTGGGGTGACTTTCTTGCTGGTTCTTAAAATAATACTAAAAAACTGTTTTAAGAAGCAATAAGAAAACCGCCCCAAACGAGATCTAAATGAAGTGTAGCTCACCTCTGTCTGTTAGTTGGGAGCTTTGACTATCAATTAAGATATATTGAATTCGAGTCTTGCGTATATGATGTGTATGTACGTTTATTTTGTTAGCCTAAATGTTCCCAAGAAAAAGGTATTTTCTAAGGAGAGCACTAAATGGGATTAGATAGGTATTATTCTCTTAAGCTAAGTTTATTCCATGCAGATAATAGGTTCCAGCTTTTACCGCCGTAGGATATCAAAGGTTTAAGCTTTTATTCTTCTTTTGTGTCCGCGTGGATAACGTTTTTTGCAATAAAGTTTATTGAATAATTTTAATGATGACCGCTTAAGCTGTTCATAGAATTTAGGCTTGGTAGGGACAGTTTTTGGCACCTATTTTTTAGTTACAATTTTTTTATCTGAAAAGCTGCTATAAAAAAATAGTCCGAAAATTATCTCAAATAAAATCTTAGATTTTGTTTGGGATAGCTTTCTTACTATTTTATAAAGCAAATTATTAGTACAATTTTTTTAGTAGGCGATGTATTAGATTTGAATTATGTTAAGAAATATAGAGGTAGACTTGAAAAGGCTTGGTTAGAAAATATTAGAAATGACATTTTTATAATTAGATTTAGATGAGAATTTGACTTTAAATAGGACATAATAGAGAAAAAAGATTCATGTAGCCGACCCCACTTAAGTGGGGTAAATGTTTGTTGTTGTTATTGTCATTGTTGAATTTTTTGTACTAAAAAACTGCTTCATAAAATAGTAAAAAAATTGTACCAAATAAAATCTTAGGCTTTATTTGGGATGGCTTTCTCACAGTTTCTTAAAGCAATTTTTTGATACAAAAATTTTATACTAAAAAATTATTTTAAGAAGCAATAAAAAAGCCATTCTAAACCAAGCCTTTTAATCTATTAAGAAGTATAGTATGTAGAACAATAATAAATATGTAGACTCAGCACTGCTTCTTTTCTGAAAGAGATTAGTTAAGTTCAATTGGGCAAATTATTGCGTCCGGTGTCCTGATTCATCCGGACATCAATCCGGTATCGCCACGTAACCAAAATGCACCGGGACCCAGTGTATTTGGGTGACGTGGCGTCACCGGATTGGATGTCCGGACATCCGGTGACCGGACGCAATAATTCGCCGTTCAATTGAGGCGTCTGTTCTTTTTGTAAAAGTACCTATTGGCCTGCTATTAGAAAAACAAAATTTTTGAAAACTATTCTGAGTATTATAGACTTTGTTTTATTGAAAAGAAATCTAATGATAGATTTTTATGATTAACTCATCAGAGCATATTTGGCAGTAAAAGCTACTTCTAATCATAGAAAGTAGAAACTATTGAGAACTCACAATGAAGTTGTAGCCAATTTGAAACATAGTAGCTATCTAAAAGGCAAAGTTGTGAAAAAGCTAAACGAGAAAGATACTAAGGTTTTATTTAGGACAGTTTTTTTATTGCTTCATAAATCAGCTTTTTAGTACAATTATTAAAAAAAATATTATACTAAAAAGTTGCTTTAAGAAGCAATAAGAAAGTCATCCAAAACGAAGCCTAAGGGCCTATTTTAGACAGCTTTCTAGCTGCTATGTTTTTCAATTAGCAATCACAATTTTATTAGGCTACTATTTTCTTGTTGTTTTCTCATTATTTTTTAAAAACAATTTGTGTGCAGTTTTCATAACCGTAGTAGTGAAGTTGATTTGTCTGTAGCAACTTCACAATTAACTTTATAAAATGATGAAATTGTATCAAACTAAAGCTTCGTTTGGGGCGACTTTCTTATTGCTTCTTAAAACAGTTTTTTAGTTAAAAAATTTAAAAAATTGCTTTAAGAAGTAGTAAAAAAGTCATCCCAAATGAAGTCTAAACCTAAGTACAAGTAGTTTGCTCTTCAAAAGCTAGGATTCATTACAATTATCATCAAAGTTGCTTAGCATGACATAATAACACTATATATAGAAATGAGAAATTAATTTAAGAGACACTAAGGGTGAAAATGATATAGAACATCAAGATAGCTATAAAGGTCCACCTAAAAGATTTAAATCCATTGCGCCAATTCATCACAAGATTAATGACTAGAAGTTCTTACTCAAGCAAATAATCATATGCATCCATTATAGGCCTTAATATAGAAAGAGGAAAAGAAATAATAATTTTTATTTTATATTAAACATTAATTTCAAACTTTTAGCCCAAAATTTAAATTTTCAAACTTTAATCAATGCAGAAAGCTTTATATGATTTTTCTATTATTTTAATTATCATTAGACATGTTTAAGAATTCATATGGCTAGACACTTCTTGTTAGAAGGGAAAATTGGAGTGTATCCACTACCTTTCTTTTTTCTTGTCTATGCAATTAACTTCCCCTAATTTTAGATTTGTGTATTTTGAGCTTTCGAAGATGATGTAAAGTTTAACATATTTTATAGAATGAAGGAGGGAATATTTTAGTACTTTGATAAAATAAGATGACTAATTCTCTAGGATTAGAGCTGTTGAGAGAAATAAAACCACGCAACAAAACAAACAAGACATGAAAAATGCAATGGAAAAGAAAGAACACGAGAATTTAACATGAAAAATTTTGAAACCGGGAAAAATCATAGAGCCACACTGCACCAAAAAATTTACTATGAAAATTTAGAGAAAATAGTACATATTTTATCTTCGAAATAGAATATTATTAATCTATCTCTCTCACTCTCGTCCTTGATATCTCTTCACTCCTGTTAGATCGTTCTCACACTAGAACATACAAAGAGATATAATAAAACACAAGGGATACAATCCTTAATGAGAATGAAAAATAAAAGGGAAAATATTTAAGACTAAGCATGATTATAAATTAATATTTAAAAGAGGCTAGCATGTTAAAAAAATTTAAAAAATAGGACAAAGTCGCCCGTTAAACGGCCGTACTTATGCTTTGACCAAGAATAGTCAGATCCGATACGTGGTGATTGATAGTTAACTGGCGAATCTTTATAAGTCGCCCATTGACGGTCGGAGCTTTAATGCTACTTACTTTAATTTCCCAAATGCCTTCCCCGATACTCATATTCACTTCGCTTTCCCTTCTGCAGGCGGTTTCCCCCGCCCCATAGGGGAAGATTCAGGAGTCGCCGATCTCGCCAATCAGTGTTTAGGTAAAGGTTTTATTTTTAGTATCTGCGGAATTATATTATGTTTAGTACAGCTAGATCTCGCCATCGGTGTTGTAACATTTGGTATAAAAATGATCCTATTTGAGATCTTTATTAGTTTATTTTTTTGTAAATAAAAAAAAGATCTAATTAGTTTGTCCTAATTTTGCTAGAGTTACGTTTATAAATTGTTTGACAGAACTTAGAGGATAAGTTGATATAGAACATAAGGATTATTGTTAAAAACTTGATAGATCTAAACGAATTAGTCTTTGATATAATTGCTATAATTGAGAAGCTATATTTATGTTTAATATATATATAATTATTTTGTTTAAGTATAATTCTTTAAAAATAATTTTTTGTAAGAACTAATTTGTTGAAGTCTTATCAATACTTGAGAATTAAAATGAATTTTAATTATATTTTAGCAAGTCTTTTTAAGAATAATTAAAAATATTAAGTATTTTGTAAATTATGTAATCATTTTGGCATAGATGATACGTAACGGGTTCATAAATGGATGGACGAATGTGCGACATTTGTGCTAATGTAAGGAGAGTGAATTTAAAAGTGGGATCACCAATTTTGACGCCAAGACTAATTTTGGGGGTAGAGAGTCGTCCCCCTTCATGTGCTAGAAAATTGGCAACTTAGAAACAGCTTAAAATTTTAGGATACTATAGAGCACTGAAGTAATGATCCTTCCAAAGTAATTCTGTAAAAGTTAGTATGTTTATCGGGTGCCTGTTGGAAAATGAGTAATGTCGACTTCGAGAAGTTTGAGGATGATGGAAGTTATAGTGAATTTCTGTTTGGCCAAGCTGCAACAGAATTTCTTAATAATGTCAGTTGATAGTCGAAGAAGATATGAGGTGTTAGAGATAATACTAGACCCTCCAAATTTACAAAGATTGAACTTCAAGGGTAAGGCACCGTAGAAGATTTAACTTGCCTGGTAAGTTCTAATATCAGCATATTACAAAATTATTTAGTACAAATTTTTTTTTTCTTATTCATTTGTTAAATAATCTTTCATGTCTCATTGTAAGTTATAAACAGAGAAATCAGGAAACACTCCAAGGAACCTCCACCTCCCCTTATACAAGAATCAAATATCCTTCGGAACATTGCCGTTAGTAAGAAGGTGAATTGTATGTGTGTATAAATGATCCTATTATGTGGTTGATAGTAACTTAAACATTTGCTTAACTCCTGCTATGACAACTACTAACTTATGTGATATTTTGCATAAACTTGTTGAATTTTTTTTAGATGGTAAAATTGAATCAGCGAATTAAATTAGTAGTCGAGGTTATGTCCCAATGAAAAATATGATATGCAATTGTTTATGTTATAGGCCATAAATATATCAAATTCTTTATTCTTTACAAAGAAAATCTAATGAATTGGAAGAACCACAAGGTAAATCGTAAGGAAAATAAAATTCCATTTATTTAATTTTTTTATCAATTGGATGAAATATTGAATTTTTTCTTTAAAACGGTTCTTAGATCTCTTTTTTTGCAAGTCATATTTTTCGAAAGAGCAAGATAAATTGAAGATTAAATGTAGTTAAGAAAAGATAGAGTTTGACCAATTTATAGTTAATGATTATTTGCGGGTTAGGATTGAGATTTTTGTATAGCCAAAATTAACTTAATAATAAACTTGGGCTAAGTTTTGGCAATAGTTGTTGAAAGATAATTAATGTTATAATAAAAAATTTTTTTAATAGAAAGTGCATGCATATAATATATATGAATAGAGGTTAAGTAATTCCAAATTTGATCCAACAAAAGTCAAAGTACTAATTTAAAGGATCCATAAACATAGAGCATAATTGAACTAAATAATCCATAACATAAGCATGAAACTAACATAAACAGCTGAAACATATAAGCGTCGCCATACGATGCCTCTGTGGCAAATGCATCAGATGCCTGAGTTGATAATAGCTGAGAGCGGTCGACGTGGCCTTGTGACGTAGACATGTGTTGTTCTTCTCAGGTGCTTCTTCCTCAAGCTATGTCATACTTGTATGAATTCGAGCCTCGGTACGAAAATACTGGGCGAGGTATGCCTTCCAAATCCGCTGGCACCTGGCTGCTGAAGAGGTCACGTAGAGGGCCCTTGAATAAGGATAAGAAGGACGGTCTCAGCATATCACACTGTAAGCATGGTGAGGAAGGTCCTGGTTCATGGAGAAATGGTGCATCATGCTCACACTCTATCCTCAAAATATCCTTGATCTTGAATATACAACTGCCTAACGCAAACACACGACAAAGCTCTGCAATTGTATTTATGTCCCTCTTGTTGCGGTGTATCATACAGTAAAACCATGAAGTGTTGCTGCATGTAAAGCTTGTTCAATACCCAGGAAAAATCCCTCTGAAATTACAAAAGAGATATGGTTAATATTTTGGAAGAAAGGAAATTTTTCACAGAAAATTAAGAGCAATATTAAGATTGAACTTACCAAAAGGCGCCTCATGAGGGAGCTCATAGGATAGGACCGTTGTTGGAGGCTCGACAGGTGCCATTTAACATGTTAAAGTGTTTGCCCATGACTTGTACCAGTGATATGATACTGAATGAAATTGAGTAGGTGTTATGATGGTCCACGCCTACTCTATATTTCAATATGTGCTCGGTGGTACAACATCCAATCCATGTCAGGTTTCCCACGACCATCTACCCTTTTGAAGCTTGGATCCATTGGTTGGATCAATTGGGGAGAGAAGAAACAGATCGGGAAAGGGAAAGGTAAAGTTGCTGTATTTAACTCTAAGTCGCCCGGTTAACGGGCGACTTACAAGTCGCCTGGTTAACGGACGACTTACTTTATTTTATTCAAACTGCCACATCATCTGCCACGTGGTCCTTGGATTAAACCTAAGTCTCCTTTCAAATGAGCGACTTTGCCTATTTTTAAATTCTTTCTAAAACGTGCTTAATCTTACAGTTTAATTATTAATTATGCTTAGTACGAAAATTTCCCCAAAATAAAACCACCCAGTCAGCCTCCCAGCATTGTTGTGCCAAGTTAGAGTGCTGCGGCGCTCCACTCATTAATTTCAGCCTGCACGACAAAGCCGCAACACCAAGTTTGGAGCGACGCAACGCCAAGGTTTGTACACCGCATCATTCTATTTCTCTGTTTTTTTTTCATCAAACTATGCAACGCCAGAGCGCTCGGGTACACAACATTAGGCAATGGTGTAAAACGCCAGAACCTAAGCATGGGGAGGCCCCTCTGATTGATCAATACAGTTAGATTCCACATAGAACTAACAAGAGCTTAGTGATTAGCCTCTTTAGCTTCTCTTTGGTGGGAGAGCTAGGTATCTTCTTATCTCCGTTTTTTTTTTTTTTTTTGCTAATTTTCTTTCAATCTCTCACCCTCTCACTCCACATATTGTCAAACATCCCTACAACATTCTCACACCATTTTCAATCACTATAGCCACCACACTAAGGAGCAATTCACCAAGGGTTCCTAGTGACCAAATCTTGTACTATATATTTCACACACACACATATATATATATACAAAATTTGTCTTCTTGATGTATATTATGTGTGTATGATTGTTCTAATTCCATCTAGGGCAAAACTTTATTTGCTCTGTGCCTATATTTATTCAACTTAGTTTCAGCCACGCGTGGATCTAAAGTTAGGCAGCTTTACTAATTTATGATCAATCTATATCTAAAGCTATAAGAATGCAAACGAGTAAAGCATGGGAGAGTTGCGACTTTGTTCATAAGCTTAATTCGTTGAGTATCAGACTAAGCACATATGAGACAAATTCATTGATGAATGGAAAAAATCTTGCTGTTACTTAGCTTACTTCTTATAAAGCCAAAAAATGAGTGGAACAGAAATAATAAGTAAAGTTAATGACTATCAAATGTCCCTAATTTCTGAAATGATTGCTTTTATTACTGATACGGCATCACAAAATTATATTGATCGGGCACAAATCTCAAGGCAAAAAGCTAGCTGGAAAATTCAAAAATTAAATCCGGGAGCACCTAAACTCCGATTTCAGCGAGCTTATAGTCAAACTGAGCG
>NW_021319551.1:1726322-1729823 GCF_001605985.2 Dendrobium catenatum
TTTCTCACATGCTGAAGTCAAAGAGTTTCGATCTGGCCTCTGAACCTGGCACCTCCTAATGCTGGCTATGCGAGGGACTCCACCAATGCTTCAGAGCTCAGCATCCAACCAGAATACTGCAAAGGTACCTTCCTATCTAATCAGACACTGCATGCGTCGAGGTTTTCTCCCAATCTTTCCTCAGACCATTCTCATGCCAGCTCAACACGCCCCATCGAAAATCCTTGCGAGGTTAAAAACCATCAAGAAACATTTGGAGTAATGTCTTATCAATGTCCATCCAATCTGACGGATAGACCTAGCTGACATCGGTCTTGCACTCTCAGCCTAGCATGTCTCAATCTGAGCAGACGAGTGTAGACACAAACTAACGACGTGGTATTCAGCACGCGACGCACTGGCTGTATCCCCACTGGTCTGGCCTGACGTGGCACTATGCTCGTCTTGTCATGTTTGGGTCTGGCTGATACCAGGACAGAAAATCGAAAACCCATTATCAATAACACAATAAGCGCAAACAAACCAACAACTGACCCCAGACAGAACTCACGTACGTAAGCTACGATTCACATAGCTCTCGTCTTACACAACCAAATCCAAAAGCCATTGACTCTGAAAGCCACCAAGCTTTGTATGTATCCCGACCGACCGGAGGATGGATCTTCCCGCCGA
This sequence comes from Dendrobium catenatum, assembly GCF_001605985.2. Taxonomy (NCBI): domain Eukaryota; kingdom Viridiplantae; phylum Streptophyta; class Magnoliopsida; order Asparagales; family Orchidaceae; genus Dendrobium; species Dendrobium catenatum. The sequence goes on from NW_021319551.1 coordinate 1,726,995, forward strand.
GCAGCATAGGCCAGAAAAAGCACCAGTGTTCTTTGATCTGGCTTTGGAATTTGCTTCAGAACTGATTCTGTGCAATATGAAACTCAGACAACAGCACAGCAGCACAGAGCTAAGCGTATTAACTCATAATCACATTGTCGAACCAGATCATTGGCATATCAAAGGAAGTCATATACAAATACATGCTCATGGCTTTTAGCAGAAAGCACACACTAGACATAGTTATACATATATGAGAGCGTAGATAGAAAGAAGTCATGAGAACTGTACAAAAATCAAAAGAGAGCAAATACCTATAACAATGCAAAACTCTGAGCGCTTAACTACTCATTTCTTCGGAACTTCCTTCCCTTTTCTAGAAAACCTAAAACCACGGCAGCAAAATTAAGGATGAGACTTGAAACAGCTCATCAAGACATGAAACCTTCGCAATAAAATCCTCAGAGTCCACATTCAACACAATCAATAGACAGAAATCGTACAGAAATTCAGAACATCATCGCGATGAGTCTATCATCAGAAACAAGTGAATCAGAATGTACAGATCAGATCAATGCAAGAGAGAATCAGTAAATCACTATCATTATAAGGCAAGAATACAAATACATCACAAGTCAAGACTAACAGCAACATGACCACACATTAAAAAAATCATATTAAGTATCATAGGATACAGAAAAAAGTCATATCAATACCAGACCAGAGATCGTACAGAAATCAATAGAGAAGTAAATTCAGACGGATAGAGCACACGCACATTATCGGAGTTGCCTCCGCAGAATTTCAGAACTTCCCCTTATATCTCCGGCTTGTGCAATGCCACGCAGATTCAGCCGCTTATAGTCTCTCTATTGTTATATCAGGAGCACAATCATATCAGTGTCATTCAGAACAATCCGGAACAACTTTCAGAAATTCATACAAAAATCCGTCACTGACATAACGGACACGTAAGCGGAAGTTTACAAAAAATTCCTAAAAATTCACATAATCTACCAAATTATCACAGATGTTCACAGGCAATAATATAAGACTTTTATTCACTGCCTATAACATTTTTAGATCATCGTCAAAAATTGCAGTCGAAAAAAAAACTGCGGAATCAAAATAGCCCGGTCCAGAATTCTCCAGAAAATAATCAAAATGTCACGACTCGCCCTTCAGAAACATATCAAAAGTTACGAGGTAAAAACTGAACCGATCGGAAAATAGGGACGAAATTCGCTAACGAAAACAAAATCCGGACAGAAAACTCGTTCAAATTGCACCGTTCTGAAAATTGAGAAAGGCGGAATGTGCCTTACCTTGCGTACAACAGTTTCTTGAACAGTCTTGTCGGAGGAAAACGGCTCGGCGTCGCCCGAAAATCAACTTTTCCAAGTTTCTCCTCGACTTTCTCTCTCCTCAAAACTTTAAGATATTTTATAAAATTTGATTTTCTCTCTCTTCAAAATGAGCTGATTTCAGCTAAATAATACTCTGATCGGCCCGGCCGATCGTACGATCATCCTGGACGATCTGACAAAAATCCAATCGGCCTGGGACGATTTCTCAGGACGATAATTAATTTCCTGGACGATTTGCTCTCTGACTTTTGCCATGAACTGATCGTCCCGGGACGATCCCATATCGGCCCGGACGATCCCTACAGGAAATCATTCGTGGAACTTCTATACAGAATCTGGAACAAAAATTGCACTGATCGTCCCGGGACGATCCAGATCGGCCCGGACGATCCTGGAGCAGATTTTGATGTTACAGTAAAACACCCGAACCTAAGCAGGGGGAGGCCCCGCTGCAACCCCCCAATGAGCTTAATAAGCTGAATTGAGGTTCGAGACAACAACAGAACCCAATTAATCAATACAATTAGATTCCACATAGAACTAACAAGAGCTTAGTGATTAGCCTCTTTAACTTTTCTTTGGTGGGAGAGATCGGTATCTTCTTATCTCCATTTTTTTCCTCTAATTTTCTTTCAATCTCTCACCTTCTCACTCCACATATTCTCAAACATCCCTACAACCTTCTCCCACCATTTTCAGTCACCATCGCCACCACACCAAGGGGAAATCAAACTGAGAGCAATTCAACAAGGAAGGGTTCCTAGTGACCAAATTTTGATCCTCTCCCCACCATCACACTCCAAAACTATTGGATCTCTAGACACATTCCCCTAACATTTTTTCAAGCCTTTCTAGACCCCAAACAAACTCTTTAGCCCTTCCACAAATTTTATACTCTCAAAATAAACCAAATTAAGTTAGCTTGTACCTAATATCATATACATCGTAAAAGAGTTGTTTGTGCCCTTATATATACCCACACTAATTTGTCTTGTTGATGCTTTTTATGCATATGAATGTTCTAATTCAATCTAGAGCAAAACTTGATTTGCTCTATGCCCATATTTATTCAACATAGTTTCAGCCACGCATGGATCTAAAGTTAGGCAGCTTTACTAATTTATGATTGATCTATATCTAAAACAATAAGAATGCAAACGAGTAAAGCACGCAAGAGCTGTGACTTTGTTCATAAGCTAAATTCGTTAAGTATCAAACTAAATACATATGAGACAAGTTCATTGATGAGTGGAAAAATCTTCTTGTTACTTAGCTCATTTCCTATAAGGCCAAAAAATGAGTCGAACAGAAAAAATAAGTAGAGTTAATGACTATCAAATGTGTCCCTAATTTTTGAAATGATTGCTTTTATTACCTAGAAGAAGAGAGGAAAGGAAGAAAGGTGGTTTTCACAACATAATATCTTTTTAACATTGTAGGATCAAAATAAAATCATTATTTCATTTTTTTTAATATTTTTTTT